>NC_139725.1:8427212-8697212 GCF_964211835.1 Anser anser
GCTTCTCATTTTATAATCTGAAACCCATGTCTCTATCTGACTTATGATTCCACTAAGAAAGTGACAGTTTGCACTGCGACTGCTGCCAGCTAGGCTCTGAGAGGCACTCAGTATGCATCGCTGAGAGCCAACAGTCATTATCCTTCCCTATTCCTGATCTCACTGCCCTTGGTGGCAACAGTGTCAGGACTATTCCCAAACATTAGCTTCCTATATCACAGGGGGGTATTTCACTAGCAAACTAGTCAAATCCTTATATTTAGATTTGTTTTTTACCTTACTGCTAAAAGTATACGATATTAAAAAAGTATTTAGCACGCTTTGTCAAGTTAGGCATTGAAATTTGATATTTTGTCAGAAAAATAAAATAGAGAGTTGGAGAAGAAATGCCTTTTCCGTAGTGTAAGTTCGACTTTCTTAGCAGCGCTTTCAGTTCTGAAGATTTGTAGGACTTTGTTAGCATGGACAAGGGCAGAGACGACTAAGTACTCCTGGGACTGTTCCTTAGAGAGGTGGCAAAGACAGCAGTCAAGACCTTCATAGGAATTAATGCTGGCTGAGCATCAATACAGCACGTTGGCTCATTGGCAGGTGTTAATGTGCACAGAGAGGCTCTGCTAACAGCCCGTGACCTGAAGGAACTCTCTCATCAGAAGGAAGTGAAGCAAGATTGATTCAAAGTAGGACAAAATATCTCCTTTATCGGAGAGCCACAGAACCTGTGAAACTGAGAGGTGCAGCTCCTTTCCTGCTCAGCTCTGAACCGCTTCCACCCACAGGAGCAACCACTTTGAAATATTTGAAAGCCAGTTACATGCACTTTCTCATCAGCTCTCACTTCTCCTCTCACTACCACTTCTTGTGGGTTTTCTGTAGGAAGGGAAGATCTGGCACTAAACCGGATTAACCCACGAGTGATGAGCGTCTATTGATAAGCAATATGTAAAGAATTACTTTATTGGGTCAAACAATTAGAGAATAGCCTAGATAAAGTATTCTCAAACTCTGGGGAAAGGATGATAAATAAAGAACAACTGTCAATGCTGCCACCTGGAGAAAATAAAACAACAACATCACAAACCCACTGGGTAACAGATTCAAACAGAATAAAGTGGGTTGCAAAAAACATTGAGAACCTGTCATTTTTCATCTTAAGAAGCACAGGTTCTTTGCAACATCCATAATAGTAAACATACCTAAATCCAGTGGAATTGTAAATGTTTCTAAAATGGTGAGAATGACAGTTTGGGGTTAGTTCACTTGACAGATAAATTTTATGCCATTATAAGCTAAATTTGGACATGAAAATGTGCAAGAACTGGTGATTGAGGGAAAAAGTACGTAGAAGATTCAGTGTAGCTGCCATACAGATCTCTAGGAAGAGAAAGGATCTTGAGGTTATCAAAAGCTGACCAAACTGGACTTAACACTTCTTTGTCCTTGCCAAAAATGCTGGTTACCAGACAAAGAAAAGCTTGTATAACATAAACACAGTAACACATATTTGGATGCCTTATAGATAGATAGCTTCAGCTGACATTTAGGAATCAAGTAAAATGTCAAGTCAGACAGACGTGGTTGCATACCATGCCAAGGGAGCATTTAAGATCTAAATGTAGAAATGTGCCTCACTGATAGAAGAACACAAATGTGGAAAAATACAGGCAGACTATTAACTAATTCAACTACAGTTGTTGGTATTGTGAAGAAAGTCACAATAAGTCATAAGTCACAATAACGCGTAAATCTTCTTTTAAGAGCTTATTGCCAGGAAAGTAGGTGTTGCTCCTCTGAGTTTTCTGTACCACGAGTGGACGTGCCTGTTAACCAGGAGCATACCTTTTCTTTTGTCAGACCTTCTGATCCACACTCAGCAAAGGACAGGGACAGCCAAAGAAATACCTTGGCATTACTTATCAGTGCTCATTATCAGTGCTCATTATCAGTGCTCATAATCCTGTGCTCATTTGTGAGATAATGTGTCTTCTGGGAGGAAGCAAGCCTGCCAATTTCATTAGCAGCGAGAACTAGGTTTTACTAAGGCAATAGAAATCTAGAAAAATCTTGAACCAGTCTCCAGAAGTAACTCAGGACTTCAGCTGCAAGAATAAATGCAGGAAAGGATTATCCACGAGGGATAACTCGTGCTTTTCCCATTGATTTCTGGTGCACAATATTTATCTGGTGCACACATTTTCTTCAGAGATGTAAAAGAAATGAATCTGTTGCATGTAGCATCCATTAGAAACATTCGGTCATTAGCAGTTCAGGTCTCAGGTTTTTATTTTTAATAATCTTTCTCCTTATTCTTCATGATAATTTCTTTATCTCTAGGTTAATACATTGATGTCTTTCCATTCTTTTCACTCTGATGGTAATATTTCCTCATTCACTAACCTCTTACTGGTCCTCCAACACTCTCTTTATAAAAATAATGTTTTGCCCCATCTGATGCTACATCCTCCTTAAAAATATCCTCCAAGGCACGGGAGGAAAACAGCTGACTGTTTCTTCTTAGACTTTCCCATCCCTCAGCTTTTATACAGAAGTTCTAATGAGGAGGAGAGAATGAACTGGCTTTCCTGTCCTTGTTTACCACGAAAAAAAACAAGATCACACCAGTGAAGGCTACATGTGATTCCTGACTTCCAAACTGTAATAGGCAGAGCAACTGCAGAAATAATGGAGAGTTTTGAGTACCAACAGGAAGAGCAATTTCTGCCTAGCCTCTTCTTCCTCCTCTGCTATTTTTCTTTCTTCCATTCTGGAGCCAGCAATAGCCTCTTTCAGAAGAGGTGGACCTGATGCAGAGTCAGAGATGGATTGCAGTTTCAGTCACTGATCACTCTGAGGACTACTGTTCTTGGCTTTAGACAGCTCTAGCCAGATGAACATTTTCTAGCACTTGTTAAAACCGGGTGCACCTCACATCTAGCACAGTCATGTTTCTCTTGAATACTACCGCCAGCTCTCCAAGGTGTCTCCCAGCTTACATGGGCCACTTCCTGAAGTCACTAAACTGCTTACCTAAAAATAATAGGGTAGCACAGGCAAAAAATCTCCACTAGAGATCAGCACTTTGTGTGTACTTGCAAAAGGTACAATACATTGCATACGTATTGCATTGCCTGTGAGGTGAAGACATCACCACTCATGTTAAAAAAAAAAAAAAGCAAAACCACAGCAATAACTTAACACTGAAAAACTGCAAAGCACAATGACAGTATATTTCAACATTAAATACGACTGTTACAGCATGTGTCTTTAAACAGATACCAGGGCAGCTCTTCAACAAATACAAACAAAAGAGGAAAAGACAGTTACGGTCAATGCTTATTTTTTAAAATTTTACCTAGGGGAGTTCCCACTACTCATGGACAGAGAAAGCACAGATTCAAGAATCAAGATTTATTATTAAAATCCTTACTCTGAAGAGGTTGTATGCTTCTAACTTTATTTTGTATGACCACAATTATGTACATGCAGGATAGAAAATATGTAGGCACTAACATTTTTTCATAAGGAAAATGTTATCTAAGTTAATGCAATACAGATTAAAAAATCTTTTTGAAAGCAAATATATGGAAAATGAATGAAAATCTTTTTGATGCCATTGTGTTATAAAACTTGTATTTTTCTAATTATTTCTAAGAAACACATCATCACATCCTTTTAATTAGTTTCTACGCACCAACTTTGGGTGATTAAGTCTTAAGCACATCACACATCATATGTAGGGGAAAGACAGTTTGCTATGTTACATAATATGACATCAGCAACACAGACGGCTTGTTATTCAAGACTTTTAAAAATTTATTTTTTCTTCTTAAAAAATTCCACCCTTCTTGTCAACGTATCATTAACAGCAGAATGAGAATCAAAGTTAAAACTGCTTACTCTTAAGTGTTCCAGTTTAAGGTGAGGTCTTGCACAACACCTAGTGACACATACTGCCTGACAGAACTTGTGCTGGATAAAAACCGCCAAAACAGACTACTTTCCAGGTTGTCAACTTCCAGCAACAGATATTTATTGACTAATTAAATGGTTCTGTCACATTCTTGTCTAATTGAAAGTTAATGTGAACTAACTACAGCACAGTTATAGTGCACACTACATTTTGGATGATGCATTAATTTCCTACAGTATTAGCAAATCTAAAATTTGAAAGGTCTGTGTAACCCAATGTCTGTACATGGTTTAATTCAGCCAAACTGTGTGAGAATTACAGCACATATTTGTATTCTCTTTGCACTCCTGAAAGCTGCTTGGGTAATGCCAAGACTTTAAAGGTAGTTATGTAAATTCTATGAAGCCATTCATTATTACAAGCTAGATGTAGCTTGTACTCTGGGAAAATACAACTTTTGCACAAAAGTATACTAGCAAAACACCTTTGCTGGAAGGATTACACTTCATCCGAGAATTTATCAATTCAACTACAATAAAAACAAACTAAAAGAATATTTTCACCAGTACCACATAGGAATTGAGAGCCTGATTTTGCAATCTAACTTAGTTTTTTACTGAACCTAATATCTTGTTTATTTTATTTCAATTTGTCAGATGATCCACTTCTGAAAGAATTGTTCCTTCACTGTTACTGTTACACTGTTGTAGCCTCAGAAACATCAGGTAGTTGCCAAAAATCTGTCACTTCAAAAATAACTGCCAGGTATTATATAGAATATCAGGTTAAAAAATGTTAACCTTTAACTAAACATCAGCATTAGCAATCCAGTTCATGACCTGTCTTCCTGCATTGCACTCCATCCTTGAACTTCCTTATAAACTCCAGCAGCTCCACAACCATTGCTAAATAGTTGAACCCAAGTAAGAAAATCCAATTTACTATTTTTAGTGAAATAAGTTATTCTAGTCAGCATATGAGCTCCAGTATTATGCAGCACTTTCTCATTAAGAACTTAAAAAATAAGATACAGAGTAACTGCTGGAAAAAGAAAATCCTTCTTAGTAGAAGTTAAACGAACCGGAAATAAAAAAAGAAATATTTGTTCTAGTGATGTCACCTATGGAAAAATAAGTAAGCAGAACTTTTCACTTAGTATATGGTAAAATTATTAATGAAAGTAAACAGAACTAACTGTGTAGGACTTTTCCTCCATCTTGGTATAACGTAAATATCTGAAGCTTTGAAATAGTGAGTAGTGAGTCATGAAGAGCCTAAAACAATCTTATCACATACCCAGTGAGACATTGCTAAGTAGGGCATGCACTGCAAAATGCTGGAGCTTGCAGCCTGTGAAAGTTTTCACATGTTTATCTTGAGTCATTATCTTTTTTTTTTTTCTCCAGCATGTTAAGGATAACAGAACTTACAGAGAGCACACTCAGAAATAAACCGTTTCCAAAAAAGCATGGAATTACTGCCCAGACAGTCAAAATAAATAAATAAATAGACAAATAAATAAATAAATAAATCCCCAAGTAAAATACTACAGATTACACTGTTTTTTAGTAGTTGACGCTATAGTTTGGTTAAATGTTCTATCACCAAGCTAGGCTCATATACAAGGTACAAGAAATCAAAGGAAACAAAGTACAGAAAATACATTGCAGAAGTTGCTTATTCCTATTAACAACAAACAATAATTATTCAACTGAAGTGCTCTTCTTGCTTTGGGTTTTCAAAATGTATGCCACTCTTACTATAATCCAGTGACTAGTATAATGCTTGCTCCTTTAAATTATTACCATTTCTAGTATGTATCAATAACTTAAAAATAGACACTGACATTAAATAGACTAAAAAGCTTTAATGAAAATTATCATTAATTTCAGGAGAAAGCCACCAACTTAAAAGTCAAGGAGACCCACAAGATGAGGAGATATGCTTGGGATGTCAGTGCCATGTTGGGACTCCAAGGTTTAGTCTGACATATTAATAGGTATCTATTGGATATGATAGGAGAGATGAAGTCTGCCAGTTCAAACAGATGACATGTTAGATAGGTACATGTGGAGCTGGGTGAATAAAAACATATAACTTTAGTGAAGTGACAGCCTGTTTCTCCAAGAAAACCCACTCTCACAAAACAGCTGAAAATGAAAAAAAGCATATAGAAAAGATTTGGGGGATATTTAGCTTTCAGGTGTGAAGAGGAAACTACCAAGAAAAGATAAGAAGTGAAAATATGCAGCAATTGTCAACAAGACATGAAAATAGTATTCATGGCCTTTCCCTAGTTCAGAAATGAACATAAAGCATTTTTGAAGCATTTTAAGTACAATTTAGTATTTCAATTGCAAATTTATTTGCTGTCAGTAATAAACTTATTAAATAACACAGAATTTATTTTTAACTAGTTGGGAAGATAGCTGCTGCACGTAATATTAATATTAATAATATTAGTATTTACTCTATTGTGGATGTTCAGGAAAAGAGGAAAGGTCTGGAGAGAAACTTTTTCTCTTGTAAAGAAATTGACAATGACCTTTTCTCCTGAGTATCTACCCTACGTATCAGCACACACTACCATGGGCTGGCGTCTTGGGTCTCCACAATCAAAATGGCATCTGTACATTTCCATATCTTATGCCATTAAGAAACTGATATTGAGTCAAAAAAACCACATTTTCTGTTAAAAAGATATCCTAAGAACATTAGGAAGGAAAAGAACTCTTCTGTTTTTTTTTTTTTTTTTTTTTTTTCCTCTTTCAGCCAAAAAACGACAAACTGTCACACTTTATAGCATGAACAACATGCAGTAAGACAAAAACCTGAT
The DNA here is from genome assembly GCF_964211835.1 of Anser anser. Classification (NCBI taxonomy): domain Eukaryota; kingdom Metazoa; phylum Chordata; class Aves; order Anseriformes; family Anatidae; genus Anser; species Anser anser. Next base: position 8,433,959 of record NC_139725.1, read on the forward strand.
CTACAAGACACAGTATCTTCAGTATCTTAGCCTGGAGGCTGAATATATACTTTGGAATAGCTTGTTATATAGATAATAAATTAAATAAGTTATTTTTTAAGATATTCACTAAGTGTCTATCCCCTGTATAGGATGAAATTAATTAATTATTAAGGATGTTAACTTCTTAGTGATAGATAATATAGTAATTTACAAAACAAAACAAAACAAATATTAACAAGATACATATTGAAACCATTCCCTACTTTTTGGCAATTCCCACTTTTTAATTTTTCTTCTGCATATTGCCTACCTCAGTTGTAATAATTTCAGAAGATAGACTTTGTCTTAAAATGTGTTTGCAAAACTGATGTTTTTAGGAAGTAGATAAATAAACAGCAAATTCTCTGAAGTGTATAAAAGACCTACACCTGAAAGATTTACGGTAGTTAATCTGCCTTTCTTTCCCTAAAGGTTATGAAAAGAATATATATATACACATATATATATATGTATAGTACACACACACACATATAAATGCATCTTTGCAATATGTAGGGGTAGCAAACTTGCAGCGGCACAAATGTGTTCAGATAAACTCAGCTAGCTAACCTAAGATAGGCTAAATTTCATTAGCACTAGTTAAACCTAGTTTTTGGTCTCTAAGAGAGAACAATTTTAAAAAGGTAACTTTGAAATTCTTTTCCCACAATGAAAATAAAATGTTTTGTCTTTTAATAATTTAGACATTATTAATGGTCCTGGGTACCCAAAATAAGCAGTATTTTTATGGTCCTATGAACATATGTTTTATGTCAAGGAAACTGTATTTTTATAAATCATACACCCCCATAAAAAGACTATGCTGAAAATAGCCCTAAGATAGAACAAATCATAAAGAAGTTAGTGCATGTGTTAAGCCCGTAGAGCCAAAGCATAAAAATAATATTCCTCTGACATTGTGAATGAATGTCACTTTCATATTTTTGTTGGAAAATTTACGTGGACACTTTGAAGGAAATTCATGTCTCTTGTACGTGGTTACCATTTTCCTATCTTTAAATATATTTATAGAACTTATATTTAACTTATATTTAAAGATAATTTTGACTATGCCTTTTGAATTTGTTCAAATGGAATACCAAAGGCATTACCTTGGTATATTACTATTTATTTTGATATTTACCTGCTAACAAGAAGATGCTTAGGCACTATGTAGCTAAACCAAAGAAGAAATGAAATTTGATAATTATTTTGTGTAACATCATAGTTTGGCTTTTCTGAATACCATTTGACTCTCAGACCTCAATCCACATGCTATGTAAGCACATGGGAAGCCTTCTATGAATGCTAATCAAAGCTGGATCAGACCTTGCTACTGCTGAAAACAAATAATTGAGCAACATTTTTTTCAAAACAATATTCATAAACTGTCAGCTGAACTGCAAATGATGACAAATTTGATAATTTCTGTATTACTTGTCACTGTAAATGTAAAAGGTTTTGCCATTAAAACATACTAGAGAATTATATCAATTTTATTTAATTTATAATATTCATTACAGCTTATTTCAACCAGAAGCAAGTGTTGGCTTTTACAGATGAGACATATTTTTTATTTCTGCTGAAGAACATTAAGTATTCTATTTCAATTACAAATACACTGTATTTTATGACTAGCTAAATCATTAATCAAGATAAGTATGGGAAAGCTTAGGGATCTTAGTTTACTTGACGGCTGATTGCCCAGCAACCATTCCCTATAATTGTTTTTAGCAGCAGAGCAGTGTTCCTGGAGACCACAGGCTTTCATAGAGTATGTCCTTTTCCTGCTATGGTACAGCGGAAAACTAAAGAATCCAAACAAAACATTTACATCCAGATTTCAGATTATGTCCATGCTCAGTTTCATTGAATGCAGCTTCATCGTAGCCACTTAGCAATGCAAGGTGAGGTCTTTTGTGAACCCAAGCTTGACTGCAAGTGGTAATCCATATGTTAAATCTGACCCCAGTACTGAAGAAAGTAGATCTATTTGATGATCAAATGTTAAAAGTAAGTTAAAAATAAGTAATTAGTTAACTCATTTACTTAATTATTTTATATGGTGGTTGGAACTGGAAGATTAATATATATTTAAATTTAATCTAAGCTTGTAAAATAGTCACAAAAACCTTTCCGCCTAAGGAAATAAAATAGTTTGTTCTTAATTTTGATGTAATTTACACTTCCACTCCAAAAAATCTCACTCCAGGACATTCTCTTTTCCTTCACTCTAGCTTATCACAGATATCTTGATTCAGTTAATTTATTTTCCTTATATGGACCTTAGTCACTATTATCCTATTAATTTTCCACATATATTTCTACTTTTCTCCAATTTATTTATTTCTCCAATCCATCTATTTAATAAATGATTCCAATAGAGAATGGCTCAATAACTGAGGTACTCAGCCATGACTGAGAAAACCCAGTTTCTCCAGTACTGAGATCTCTTGTGTCACCAGTGAGAGCCTGGAAGAAATCTAGCCACAGAAACCCAAAATTCTGCCCAGTCTAACATATCCTGTTTTTTGGCAAAATATTCTTAATCTCGTTTTCTGAAGTGAAAATAAAAGTTCTTCCCACTGTACAGAAGGGTGCTAAGATCATTTAGCACTTTAGCTGCTGACATGCTTCAGTTCTGTTGTATAAAAGTTGTAGGTCACCTGCCACACATTTTACTTTCACTGAAGTAGCCTTCTGCAGTTCAATATGCTTTTAAAACATAATTTGTTGAAACCAAGGATCCCCACAGGAAGTTAGCTACAGAGGAAGAGTGGTTGAACATTTCTACCATAGATGATAACTTTCTGTCAGAAAGAAAATAATATGGGAAAATGTACCTAGCGAAATGGAAAAGCCATATAAACATGTCACTAAGGGCAGGAAAGATCCCTCACCCCCAGGGCTAAAATGAATGGAAGGACTTTGGTGAATGCCAGATTTGCTTTGCTGTTACACTTTCAGTAGCTTGCCACAAGAATGGAAAGTGAGGAACAGCCTTGATCAAAGATCTAAGTGTATTTTAAATACAGCTGTGAATAAATGATTTCAAAGGCAAAGCAGGGCAACAAGTCCAATCCACTGTGGAGCTGATACTCCTCTAGTTTACTTTCAGTGGCCTTGAAAGCCATATTTCTGAGCTACAGAGCCCAAATGGCATTCTTTGGAGTATTTAGAACTTCAGCGACTGCAAGTCAAGCAGAGATGAGGTAATGCTTCCTACCCAGAGTTGCCAAGCCCTTCATAGGGAAGAAAAAAAATAAAAAGAAAAACTCTACAGAAATTAGTAGCCTGGATTTCAGCAGAAGCAGCCAACCCAGAGACCGTTTGTCCTAGCCCATGTATATTCTGCTGCACAGTGTCCCACAAGCAACATGCCATTTTCCTACCCTGTGGTAGGAAATTTGCTTGGAGAGCAAAAAGGGAAGAAGAAGCTACCCAGACCTAGCTAGACCTCAAAACTGTAGGACATTCAGAAAAGTTCCTACCCACTTGGCCAGTATTATATACAAACTGCCTTGTATATACAAACTGCCTTGTGCAGTTTGCTTCAACCTTTCCCTGCCTCATTTTCACTTAACATCTCCATTATCTGCTGTGTCGCCCCGTTGTCAGCATCCTTTGGGCTCAATGCTGCTTTCTTGATTTTGTCTTAATTTAGCTTATCCTCTAAGTTTCTCTCCCTCAAATAAATACAGCAGAATAATCCATTAATATGACATTTGGTGGTGTCAATCTCTTTATTTGTTTTACTTGAATGTTATATGTTTATTCTCTGCCAGGTGTCTGTTTGGATAGAGTAAAGGATATCTGCCCACTCTATTTGTATACCCATGGATCCCTGTGGCTCATTGGTCCCTACTTGATTATACCATTACATTATAGAGGTTTACCACGATAAACATCAAAAATAGTACCAGCAAAATAATTCAGTGAAGAGAGATGTTGCATACCGCTTCCTATAAAAATAGCACTGAATTACTGCTAGAGAGACTGGACTTAGAACACAGCATTTTGCATTTACGCTGCAGTCATTGCCCCACTGCTAAATCCACCTGAGTTTGTCTACACAGACACCAGGGAATGAACAGAACTGTAAGAACACTGGCAACATCTTGACATTAACTGAAAGTAGGTGACCAATTTATCACACGGAAGAACACTGAATGGAATATGGCATATTGTTACTTGGCTACTTACTTTTTAGTAGTTAGTTATCAGATTATCAGTCCCACTGTTGGATCTTTTAGACGAGATACAAGATTGAGAGTTCAAATGTCAAGGAGTATTAAAGAGTCCATTTCTGAAGGGGTCAGCTATTAACCCTGACCTAGCAAAATCCTACCCTTGATAATTAATTAATCTTTGCCAACTTTAATGCTAGCAGATATTTTATTTGGATAAAATAACTTGTACGTTTTTCCAAAATAAACTTTTAGTTTTCAGGGTTTGGACAGCTATTGCATTTTATTCCTTAATGAATGCTGCAATTAAATAATACATGGATGATTTCCTGTATAAACGTAGTTGTTAAAAGTTCTTTGATATCTCTTATGCATGAAGGCAGCCCATACATGCATACAGCATGTAATGCAGCACTCTTGAAGATTTTAGAAAGAGAACATGAACCCCAATATTCAAGTAACAAATACCTTTAAATATCAATTTAGTTTTACTGGAATTTTAAGTAGTTTTTAAACCTGACAAAATCAATTTGCTATAATTACAATTAGAATTTTTCAGCCTAAAATCATCACTAGTTAGTGAATCAGCTAATTAATGTTTTTACGATTAATTGGTTAAACCAAAAGATTACGAGTTTAAATTCTATTCCTGACTACACTGAAAATGATATACACGACTTGTCATTTTTAAATACTGATATCTTGAAGTTTAATTAAGGTATGCGATCTGTTTTGAGTAACTTTGGGTGAAAGGTTAAACATCATTACAAATTATAAGGAAAATGTCCTATAGTATTGGTATTACTAATATTACTAACGTGAGATTTAAGATCAGGTAGCAGTTTAAACCAATCATGCTGAGCACAAAATGTTCGCTACAGCTGAAGAGTTTATCTGCCCTAATGCAGGAATTACTGTGTAAAATGCTATGACCTGCATTATGCAGGAGGTCAGATCATATAATCACAACAGTCCCTGTGTACCCTAAAATCTTGTAATATTTCGGACTGAAAAGAAGTTAAATACAAAGCTCTGCTTGCTTCTTTCTTCAGAGTACAAACTATATGAGTGCCATTCAACTACATAAACATGTTCATTAGGTTTTCAGTAGGCCTCTTTTGTAAGGAAAGAAATTACATACTTTTGAGCTCTTGAGTGAACTACAGTGTTTTATGCCTTTAATTCAACACTCTTAGGGCTTACAGTTCATTGAAATTCAAAATCATGGGTGCAAACTGCGTTCACAAAGCAAATGTTGACCTTCCTATACAGCAAATGCCTTTTATTTATTTTTTCTTCGAAAAACCCACTAATGAAGCTGAAGGAGGTAAAAGATTTGAGTTTCCTATTAAAATAACAAATGTAATATAATTCACATATTTCAGCGTGTTGGCTACTACTCATGAAATAAAATACTGCAGCAGAAAGAGTATATTGTTTCCACACATCGAAAATATGCAAATTAGACAAGTATTCAATATTCACTTGAAAGCGAGAAAATGTACCAGACTACCAATGGTATTTAGGAAAGCAAACTGGTTTAACATGATTATTTGAATTTAAAAATGGGTATGGGATTCCCCTCTTTGTTCCTTACCATATATGGTATCTGTGTAATATCCACAGGGCAAATTATTCACTACCTTTTTCAAGATGAAAAGCTACTGATTGGCATCAGACATCAAGAGGGATTTTGGCATTAGAATAGATTTACACTTGATGACATGTCAAAGCCTTGAAACAAAAACTACAGAATTTACTCATGAATGCCGAAGGCAAGCCACTTATTCAATACTAGCTCAATGCACATCTTTCCAAGGATGGCATTCAACCACACCAAGAACAAAATACAGCAAACAAAACATGGTTATATTTGGAAATGAATGTGCTTCACTAGGGTGAACAAAATAACTGCCAGCATTACCTGTTGCCAGCTGTCAGTGAAGAATAAAGAACTGTAACATCCTTGTAATAAAGAGGGAAACAGAATCCAAGCTTATAATGAAAATACAGCGGTAAGTGGGATGAAGTAGGATCAGCAGCAGTATGTGTGGGCATGGTAACTCCCACTCGGAGACTACTGTTCCTCTAGCATATCTGCTAGAAGAACACAAACTCACTTCTCTCTTCACACAAACACTTGGAAATAAAGAAAAAAATATTAGGATAGTAGGAGCAAGGTGTAGGGCAGATAGGTGTAAAAACATATCACATAATACCAAACTTCGCCATTTCTCCGTCAACCCCCACTCTGGTTATTTTAAAAATAATTTCTTTATTTCCAATACTATGTAGTGCTTGTAGAAAATTATTAATAGTGTCGACAAGATCACAATTATTTTGACAGCCAGTTTAGTAACCACTGAGTAGTTTTCTGCTGACTTTATTTTAACAGAATAAAAATAGACGTATCTCATTTCATAATACTGGATGTGTGGGAAAGATCATCTAAATAGGTTTGGCATGAATAACTTGTGAGAAATGACAAGCATGTGTACAGTAGAAGCAATAAACAGAAGGAAATATGAGAAGCACAAGATGACACCCAGTCATCTATATCATACCTCCATGGAAATGAAAGATCACATCATTTTACTAGCATTATTTTGTAACTTAGTCCTTCTAGAGACCTCCTCATGTCATACCTCGCATACAAAGTGAAAAGTGTTTTCTGTGGATATGACATCGTAAGTTACGAGCATAGTTTGTCTGGAATACCCACAATTTTAAGTAAATGAAAGGGGTAATTCACATAAAACATGAGACAAATCAGACAAGAATGAGAAAAGCTGGTATTTGTTTTTCCCTTACCATAACAGATTCAAAGTAGAAACAACATATTTTTTTTAAAGAATAATACAATCATATTTTGACTCCCAGTTAGAGACAAGGCAATTTCAAAACTGTGTTGTGATAGTTCTGCTCACTATTGACATTGTCAAGCTAGAGCTTGATCAGTGAAATTATGCTTATTTCTAGTGCTTTCATTAAGAGTTTGACATTTTAAAATATGAGTGTGGTTTGGTCTTTATTTTTATATGCTGTAATGCTTACACTAAGAGGGACACATACACACTCCTAGAAGAAAAAGCCAATTTCATAATGCATTCTCAAATACTTCATATTTGCATAAAATATTCAGTATGTATAGGTTAGAATAGTTTACTGCTTATTTCAAGCATCTTCAATGGCAGCACATACTGTAAGTTATGTAAAAAAATTAAATTCAAATGTTAATTAGATTCTGTAAAAATCTTTAGTAAAATGACCTAATGTTCATAGGAGATCCTTATTCAACCTTTCTGATGAAGATACTAGGAAGTGTCAACCTGAAGTAGCCATCGTATTTCATTGTATCTAAGAGTTGCTGAATCCTTGTAAATGCAGCCGGTTCCTTTAAGATGAGTAAAAATGGGAGCTGAACTCTGTGGAAATCTGGTACGATTTGTAGATGTAAATCACTTTAAGAAACTGACTCAAAGTACCCCACCTCCTCCCCTTAACGTCTCTTCCAAAACACAGTGAAAGAAATCTTCTCTTCAAAAAGTATCATACATTTCATATTAGATGTTGATTTCAGAAAAGTCAAGAAATCTAGAAGCAGACAAAACATACATTCATGCACAGTGTCTATAGCATTTAAGAAAAATATGCTAGATCAGTATTGGGGCTCAGGTGTCTGTGCCTTGAGGTGTTTGCTAGTCTGTCTCAATTCTTTGAGAGCAAACAGCTTCCATGAGTGGAAGAAGTTTCATTTTCAAGAACAGTCATTGACTCTTACTCTATCAGGCATCCACAGCAAGGCAATAAACTGACAACTGAAATTTAATGCGTGTGGGAAGGTGAGAAAACATATTTAACCTATATGCTGAAAACATACCTCTCAGCATTTCTCATATTACTATTGCTCAGTTCCAAAAATGGCACCTCCCTCTTCCTGCATAGTTGGATGTTCTCAGATGGACTTCTGGACTACAATTAATGCCTTCTATGTGTTAAATAAATACTGAGAACAAAGAAAGATTGTGCAAAACATGTAACTTAACAACACATAATTTTAGTAATGTAATAGTCAGTAAAGACAACATCTAGGTGAATTAAAATGGATGAACTTTACTGATTTTTACAAGCTTTTTATTTAATTATCTTCATAATTTGTAACTGAGTACATGTTCTTGGCTTAGATCTGGGAGGATGCTGTTCTACGGTACTACGAGGTTGCTACAGTAACATTATCATGGAACAGCAAAATGATTACAGATCAATAATTCAGCATATGAGGTGGGTCACTGCATACATAGTTTCATTAAGATTTCTGTATTGTATGGTAATATGCATGAACCATTTTATCAACTTTTAGAATTTCATTATATATCTGCATGATCATCTATATTTGTATTAACACTCATCCAGAATCAAAACACAAAACATTTATGTGAAAGAAATTTTATTTTGAATATATAATATATATAATTAACCCTATATAAGCTCCTTGAGCAGTACCTACATATATAAATATGTATGTGGTGTTGCACATACAAAGAGTCACTATTGATATTGAGCATTGAGTATCTCCTTATCCTGCACATTCACAAGGATGTAAGTGCTCATTCCTATTTATCTGAATTTATATCATGTAATTCTGGAAAGGGTATTTCACTAATCCTCTTCTGTTTTGACTGATCTCTGAAGTACTAAAAAAGGTGGTTTACATCTCCACTTTTCTTCCATGTAAGATTACAGCCAAACAGTGCTGGACTGCTTCAATGGTTGCAGCAGAGGAGAATCTCAATAGAACAATTCAACTAAAGTAATTAAAAAAAAAAAAATCAGACTGCTATGGAAATGAAAGACTAGAAAGTCTTCTAATTCTAGCGAGGTGGGGGTTGGTCTGTTCTCCCACGTGTCTGGTGATAGGACGAGGGGGAATGGGCTAATGTTGCACCAGGGGAGGTTTAGGTTGGATATTAGGAAGAACTTCTTTACTGAAAGGGTTGTTAGGCATTGGAATAGGCTGCCCAGGGAAATGGTTCAGTCACCATCCCTGGAGGTCTTTAAAAGACGTTTAGATTTAGAACTTAGTGATACGGTTCAGTGGAGTATTTGTTAGCATTAGGTCAGAGGTTGGACTAGGTGGTCTTGGAGGTGGTCTTCCAACCTAGATGATTCTGTGATTCTGTAATTTCATGACTAGCTTAAACACAAACCAAAAATGTCTAAAAGAGCTGTATACGTAGTTTTGGGCCAGGAATAACTTATTTAGAGGTAACATTGCGTTAGGCTTTCGTCAAGTTTTTACTGATTTCTTTTACATACTTCTGCAAGCTTTGTAAACAAAACTGAGAACATATACTTTATCAAATACCAACAATGCAACGAAGGATTGGAATATATCAGATCAGTCCATATCTATAAAATACAGCAATGGAAGTTGCTGAAGTATAATTGCCCAGGTTGCTTTTCAGTCATTTTATTATATCTTTACTATACGTCAAAGACAAAAACAGTTGTGAGAAGTCTTTTGAATGAAAAAAGGTTTATCAGCTAGAGCAGTGGAACAGTTTAGAATTTTAAACACAGAACAGTGAAATTTGCGGTGACTACATCTAACATCCAAGAAACACTTCAAGCCTCATATCATAAGGCAGAAGCTTAAGGGGAAATCCAAGCAGAATGGAAGGTTGCGATCCATCCGCAACTCATTTGAGTAGGAAGACTGGTGTCCATCTCTGACAAGAAACGAGTCAACTGATAACCCCACAGGACTGAGGAGATGGAATGTGCAGGAAACCACCTTGCTTATTTGGACCTTAAAAACAGTTGAATGGTATTTTCTCAACATCACCCGGATCTGGATCACTGCAAATCACAGGTGAATGTGAGTAAGTGTTTTATAGTCAAAGTTACTATAATAAAATCACTTTGCTGTGTATCTTTATTGCTTTCATATCTTTTCATATTGACCACTTCTATATAGACTTCTCAGCTGTGTTTTCAGCAAATGTGGGGAATCAAGCATCTGCATATCTGAATGTTAAAACTCGTATGTATAAACTACATGAAACTATAATTTTACACAGGTCTACTTTGATTTCAAAGACGTGCTGCACCATAACCTCTTTGTACAAAATTACTGGTTTTGAACATGCTCAAAATATTCAACAACTATGCATTCTTAATATTTGCACTATTCAGTCCTATCAACCCACTGAGAAGTGCTTTTATTTCTGGCTTTTGCAGATTTTTGAATTATTATAGTTACATTAAAAAAAAAACAGTTCAAATTAAAGTTCACAAAGTAATGTAGGCATACAGTTCTCTACATAAGTGATTTCTTTATAACCAGGCCATGTATTATTTGCATATAAGTCATAATTCAGTGAGTAAAGTCCCTGTTTTCAATTCCTAATCACAGTCACAGAATCCCAGAATGGCCGAGGTTGGAAGGGACCTCTAGTCCAACCCCCCGGCAAAGCAGGATCAGCTAGAGCACATTGCGCAGGATGGCATCCAGGCCGGTTTTGAATATCTTCAGAGAAGGAGACTCCACAACCTCTCTGGGCAGCCTGTTCCAGTGCTCTGTCACCCTCACAGTAAAGAAGTGCCCTCTCATATTCAGCCAGAATTTCCTGTGCTTCAGCAATTTCCTAATGCTTCGATTTCTTTTTTATAGCAATAATGCAGGCTGATGGACTCAGTCTGGTTCATGGTAGTGGGGAAGTTAGTGATGGATATCCACACTTGGTAAAAGCTGCATTACTGAAGTGGCTGCCTTAATTCTTTGACTACAAGTCCACCAACAAAATGAAAAAAAAAAGCCCAGAGGCTCTGCCTATAAAAAGCTTCACTACTTAATACTGATTATTATTTTACATAATTTTGAAGCCACCTCTCAACTTTAAAAAAAATTAATAAAGCAAATGAAATTAATAGACACACAGATGTCACAATAGACTGTTTCAATGTCACTTCTGCTCTGCATACATTTTAAACTGTATTTTAAAATGTGTTGGGTCCTTGTATCAGTAATTTCAGCACGTTTATTCAGAAGATGGCTTTGTGACAACATATTCTGGGCATTATATACGTAAAAGCCAAACCTTATGTTCTTATTAGGCAAATAAAGGCTACCTAAGTCCAAAATAAATGCCTTAACTGTGTTTACTATGACTTATTCATACACTCAGCACTGCTTTCATTTACTCTACCATAACCTCTTAAAATATGTTTCTATTTCCACCACCTCTCTACTTCTAAGTAAAATGGATAACACAATTATCATAAACATGAATTTAATTCATTCTGTCTTGCATAATGCAATATGTGAAGGAAAAGGTTTTCTTCTTGTGACTGTGGAGGAAGAAAAGGTAGTCATCATTTTGTAATGGGAATCTTGCTATAAAGATCATAGTATGTGATTTTTTTCATCAAATAGTTTCTGAATCTTTCAGATGTCTTTGACAGGTCTAGCAAAACCAAGAGTTTACACTGAAGTTCTTATCTATGCCTACATTTGGCAAAAACTGGCAGGATTAATAAAAGGGACCAAAAATGTCACAGAAACCCTACACCTGACCTATAATTTCTCACTAATTATTCCACACTCTTTCTCATACTGACAGTATAAGTTATTCTCTTTTATTTAATCAGACTTCTCTCTTTTGAAGGGCAGATGTTTCCCCATTAATATGGCAGAATGTCTTTGTTTCCTCACCAACTGTAGAGACAAATGATTACTACAATAAACTCTGGCATTTTGCCTTGCAGTTTCTTGGTGGAGACAAGTAAAATTGTTTCGTGAAGTATTTAAATATTTCAGAATTCAGAACAACCCCCCTCCCCTCAAACCTATCAATTCTGTTGTAAAAAGGAAAGTAGACTGATATTCAACCCAAAGGTTAGCTTAAGTGTTCTAAAAACTGACTGCAATGACACCTGCTCTACAAAGTTCTCTTATGAATTTAAGTAGTGACAAAATAACACCAGGAGGCAAAACGAGTCTTTTGTTACTAAGAAAAACTGATTTGCGGATATAGTCAAAATAGCTTGGAGGACTTTTGTAGCAATATAGGAGGGTCTAATATAGACAGCATTGAAACGTGACTAAGCTGATCTTGGTGGTGCTGAGTCATGTAGAAGACACTTATGTCTTTGGAAAAGAGCCCTCAAGATGCAAGCATTGGCCCCTAGTGATGTAATACACTATTTTTTTTTTCTTTTTTTTTTTTTAGAGGGGGTGGGAAGAAGAGATCCTATCCCTTGGCAAGGGAACCACATCAAACTTAGTTACACAGCTGTTGCTACAGTGACACCCTCTCAGTGTCGAGAATGTTAAAAATATCACATGAAGAGGAAACCTCTAAAGCAAGACAAGACAGTAGCTGATGAAATTTTTTGGCAGAACTGAGAAAGATATGTCCGTGAAAGACGCTGTTATAGAGTGAGAGATGGGAGCCTGGTATGACTCAGAATGAAATCCACCTTCTCTGCTGACACATCCTACTGAGGTATTCAGTGAAGACTGTAATTACAGCTGAGATACGATTCATCAGAAAACGTAACATAGCAGCCTATAAAAATAGAGACTATAGGCTAGCCACAAAAGGTAGGCCAATTCTAGAACTTACTGAAGGTCAAAACTAAATTAGTTAATGGCAGGATATAAATAAGATTACTTCCACAAACTTATTAAGCTTACACTTTAAACGTCCTGTTGATATGGCAGTAGAATCTCACAGGAAACAGGAGAGTCTGGGATTCCTTTCACAGAAAAAGAACAAATACAGACTTGGATTGTAAGGAAAGCTGTAGAGATGTAATTTACAATGTCTACGATGAATGTCACATTGGTCAAGCTGATAAACAGAACGAATTGTGAGAGGCAACTTTTTTTTTCTTTTTTCCTCTAGAGAAAAATATCTAAATGAAATGGAGAATGAAGCAAAAGACAATAAAGACACCTTGAATACAGATTCAAGGAGGAAGAGATATAGGAAAAATCACTGTGTTGCAGAAAACGAAGTAAACCTCCATCACCTTTTTGCGGATTCCAAAACAAAGCATTAGCAGAGCTCAGTACAGGTGAGATGTTTTAGATCAAGGGGTCAAAGGAAATCTGAAAGTACATAATTTGACTGTTTATTGGAACTGTTTTTTACTGTCTGCACCTCTCATTTGGAAAAATACCTAAAATTATATTTAAAAAAGCAACTGCGACTGTGGTTTATAAAATTCTATCTCCTAGATACATCACAAGATGTTTTTTGGGAAGAAAGCAACAGAGGGAGAATTGCCATTTGATGCTATATGATGCCATTTGCTATTTCTCTAACAAATCCCCTCAGAGCCTAAAATCTGCTCAGTTTCTACAGTCATTTTACATATGAAAGCAATCTAACTTATTGTACATATGAAGTTCATTTTAAATATGAGATTTATTTCTGTTACTGTGTCATCTGTACCTTGGATGTCACTTCAATTAGATGAAAATACCTTACTTTCTACCACTTTCAATATACACACCAAGCCAATTAGTTATTTACTCCTTGCCCACTAAGAGAATGATTAATTATTATGAAACCCAATGCTAATCTATTATCTGTTTAGAACAGTACAAATATAAATGTAGCACCCAAGTACATATATATTTTGTATTTGTACACTTAGTCATCCTAAAAGGAAAAAATAATGAGTCTGTTTTCTCTGCCACATACTGAACACAAGGTAATTTCTTAACACTTGGCTGGTATCAATTAGCCCCGGCTGAAATCACTGAGTTTCTTCAAGACCATTCCATATTCTTTCCTTCAACAAAATGCATTCAATTAAATGCACTTACTCCAAGTAAATATTTTCTTTAAAGGAATATTAAAAACAAGCCCCAAAACAAATACCGTCATAACAGTAGAGATTCCCATTTGCTACGATTCTCTTCTAAACTAGGCATGTGGATGACAAACTGAATTTCAGAGTAAGTTTTCCATATAAAATAGTTCTGTATTTCACCAGTTTTCTCTTAAATGATAACACTGAGGACAGACACTGGACAATACATTACTCCACCTATTTTGACGTTACTTATAAACTCAATGTTTCAATACCTCTTTTGTAAAAACTGTCAAAATCGCTTGAGACACTCAAATTTATTAGTAGCGTACTGAAGATTATCATGCACAAGATATCCTAATTCTTGTGAACTGAAAAATTTATATATATAAATAATAAGACCTCATCCTGCAAATTATTTAATGCACAGTTTTGTTGCTCAGTAATGCAAAGCTACTTGTATGTAAACTGATTAACCATTTACAAGACTGGAGGTTTCACAGGATTTTTTTTTTTTTTGTGCTACCTCTGAGAATTGCAAAATAAGTGGTATATTTGGACCTACAAGTTATAGTCATTTTTATAGTTCCTAACTGAGTAAAAGAAATTCGAAAGACTGTATTTAATTTTATATTTTGATGAGATTGTTATAAGTGTATTATAACTGTATCTCATATAAGAAAATTTTATATTGAAGGGAGAAAAATAAATAAAATATTTTTGTTCAGTAAGTCATGTTTTACTAATGTATTATGCTTTTCTGCTTGTGACAACTTAAAAAAAAAACAAACACAACATTAGAGACTCCTTTATGACTCTGCTAACTAACAAGCTCAGTCTTTGTGTTTGTTACTAAAGCAACACCTGCTACAATTCAGTTTGGGAAAACTAGTTCAATACTCTTAATGAAAGATATTATGGCAAGCACCCTTAAACTATAAATGATGCTAATACCATTGTTAACTAACTATTATTACAAGAATATTTTCTGACTTTTTAAAACTGCACTGAACTTTTCTTGATCATTAGGTTTAATATTGTAAGTAAATCTAAGTACATTTTTATAGATCTAAGTAATTAAGTACATACAGACATATTAGTCTAACTGGAGTCATTATACAAACTGCTATTATTACTAAAAACTTGTTCATAACTATACCTTTCTGTACATAAAGTTATAATGAATAATATTTATGCAACACATCCATTGATTATTTATCTGTGTTAGCTCAAAATATCTTTTGCCATTTATATTAAGATTGGTGTCATTTTGCCAAAAATTTCGCTACCTGTGACCAAATTTGATATGAACATAATTTTATTAGCAGGAAGCACTCTGTAGAAAATACTTACTAAAAATTAATACAGCTCATAGCTGGGGAAAAGAATAATGATTTTGAGTAGCAACAGAAGCCATGTGTTAGTGAGAAGAACATAAACCTTTCCTACATAGGTATTTGATTAAAAACAGGTTTCCAAAAAAGAAATAAAATCCAATGATAGGTTGTTCTCAGGTAACATGATTAAGTATTATGGCCCGATTTAATTTAACAACAGAATTATAAACTTTTAAAATCAACTGGTAAATACATATTGCTTTAACTTTGAGAGGAGTTTTACATGCAAAAATAATTAATGGGTCAATTCTTAAACTCTCTGTACCTTGTAATTTTCTACTTTAAGATATGTTATTAATTTACAATGCCTTTTGTGACATTAAATTTATGTTAGTGTACTTATACTGATATATTTTAACAAGATGATTATGTCAAAGGTTATCATCAACAGTTCATAATAAAAAGTTATGATCATAAAACCAACTTATTATTTATAGTTTAGACTGCATAATAAAGTACTAGCAACACAAAATGTTAATTAATTTCTAATTCTCTATTCTTTTATTTAGATTTCATGAAGGTTGATTGGACTTGATCCATCATTTTACGGAAAATTAATTATTTCAAATACATGCACCACTTTATGCAACCTGCCTGATTTGCATTGAGGAAAATTCAGCAGAAGTAATTGAGGCACAAGCAAATACTGGCACTGACTGAACTCAATTTTCATTCCAAATTTCTGCAAAATCCCAAGACACAACAATATCAGATGCAGGGGGAAAACAAACAAAAGCAATGTGTAAAGGGAACATGAAGAGAGAATATTACAAGAATCAGAGAACAAAGGGATTGCAAAACTATTTTAGTGCCATAGATGAACAGTGAGGGCTTCATTCAGGCAAGGTGGAATAAGATATCATATGGCATCCTGACAATTGATGTCTTCATTTAAATGTAAGAATTTACATTCTAATTAGAAAGAATTTACATCTTAATCAGAGGCAGCTGTATTATCTTGTTACTGTTTTTTTCAAAGGTAATGAACTAAAGTACTGCTGTGCTTTTTCAACCAGAAACTAAATAGACAGCATACAGTGTTATTTTATAGCCTACCTGCTGTAAGCTGTTATTAATATTTTCAAAGACTAAATTCCAACAAAATCTTTCAAAATAAAAATTGTATTTGACATTGCTCGAATGATACTATAAAGACGTATTTAAAATATTTAACCAATACCCTTTCTGACATGTATATTTTAAGTATATGTACTCATAAAGGCATTAATATGGCACCAATGAAGCACACTTTCATTTTAGGTTTCAACTAATACAGTGTAATATTGGGGGGAAAGTATTTGGGAATATTTCTATTAACACTGCAGTTCCACTGATATTTCTACACGTAGTTCATATAATACATAAGGAAAAAAAAAGTTAAATAAGACCATTTTGTAGCTCACGTACAAATACTTCTTAATTGAGGCCAAACTGAAATATTTCAGATGCTAGTTCTAGAGGATGAGTCCTGCCAGGGAACATACACCTGCTTTTAGAAGAACTTTTTGACTCGTGAAATCATGGATTACTAGTTCAGACTAAATATCAGGTTTTTGGCTCATCTATAATTCCAAGAGGTTTGATGTCAATATGCAATATATAACTGCTGCTAGGCAACTTTTACTATGTGAGACTGCAGCAAGAAGTAAATGCATTTTTTCTTCCTATGAAGAAAATTAAGCACGACTGGAGAAGCTCCTGGTTTAGTTCCTAGCTCTGCAAAAACTATCTCTGGAATTCTCAGTACTACTTTGTGTCTCCACATTTGTACGATGTCTCTCTCTCTCAGCTCTATACTAAATGGAAATGTCTTTGGGGCAAGATCATTTATTGCTACGAACTATACAACGTTCAGTCCAACGGACACTTCCATAAAGTGAATGAAATGTCTTTAGGATGAAATGTCTTTCATTATACTTGCTCCTCCTTTTAACTCTGGAAATGCTATGTGTACTTTCGTGTATGTTCTAATAAGACAAAAAATAAATAAACCTCCCCAACTTGGAATCTTCCATCAACTTGGAAATCTAGGTAGAAATTACTGAAACAACATATTCCGTTTGCCCCCTCATGGCTTAAATGGCACCAGCCAGAAAGACTCACATCCTGAGACGGATAATCATACTTGTACAATGTACAAATTTGTACTTGTACAAATCCCCAATATGCTGATGAGATACACAGCATTCAGCTGGAAAATGGAAAGGACCAGTTTTCCTCCACAGATGCACCAGGTCCAACACTATCTGTGGCAAGTAACAGGATGGGTAAACTTGCTGTACATTCTTCAGTAAAAGCAAGCTTCTGCTCACCTGCATATAACTTCCTTTCAAATGCAGTCCCTCAGAATGTGGATTGTAAGGTCAACGAATGCATAATTTTGACTTTTTTGTTTTGTTTTTGTTTTTACTGGTTTAAGCTATGTATTCATGGCTTCCTTGTGACTGCAGATCAAATTTATTCATCACTAAACATTGAAAAGATATGCTTGAAGAAACAGGCACATTAGAACAAAGATTATAAAGATTATTCCTCCTCCTGTACAATGAGGAACATATTACGTTTCCAAGATCTATTGAAAAAGTTGGCTTTTACTGATCCTTATGGCTAAGAGAGGAACAGACATTCTGTTCTGCTCGTACATACATACTTAATTTCTGCAAGAGGAAAATAAAAAGAAGTTTAATGGACCTTGAGAGGTAAAGGAGATTTTAACTGGTGTTTGAGGAATTTTTTGATTCCCTTTTTGAACTGGGGAGAAATACCATCCCCTACAAAAGAAATGAGACCAGTCTCTTTTCCCAATATTTGTTAATATTTAAAGTTTATAACAAAACAGATAATATCACATAGCACATTATTAGAAATGGAAAGACAACTGACAAAATTATCACTTCTTCTTCTGTTACAAATTTAGACTAATTCATACAACTGGCTTTACCTGCATAGTTCTAATATGTTTCTAATACCTATTTTTGAGATTAATGGGCCATTTTTTTTTATTGAAAGACATTAGTGTTCACTAACTTCACTTAGTACCACAGACATTACATACTGTATTCTGTCATTCAACTCTGGAGTATCTTTCCCTTCCTTATAATAACACTACTTTCTACTTCAACCATGAAACTAAACTGAAGTTGTTTTTACAAATACTGTATTATAGCAATGCTTCATGGACCCTGAAATCAACCTGAATATACAGTCAATGCCAGCTTATTTTAATCGTTCCTTTTCCAAAATGAAATCCTTATTGAAACCGCTTCCTTTATTTAACCATCTTTTAAAATTTCATCTTAAATGTATTTTGCAATTTCATGATTCATTATTGCCAGCCTTTTTTTCATAGTGATATAGAAACAAGTAGATCTTTTCTTTCTATCTATGGTTATGATACCAGAAAATTTGTAAAACTAAATTTCACAATCATAGTTTTATATTTCCTTTAACACATCTTTCCCTTTTTAACAATACTGTTTAAAATACACTCCTTTGAGGGAAGCATAAAAACATTGATATGATTGCTGCTCTCTACCTATCCTACTTCTTCTGCTTCTTTTTTTCTCATTTACATTGGAGTATTTTTGGTACTGAAGCCTGATTTTTTTTTTTTTTTAACATGCCTATCTATCTCTGAGTACCTCCACAGTAAAAGCTATCTCTTTATCAGTATGTTTTTTACACAGTCAATAATTATTTGCTTTAAAGGAAATTTTGGAGGAGACTTCTTTACCACACTAATGATTTCAGACCTTCTGGAGGACAACGGGGTATTTGTGAAAAACCTGATACTCTTTAGGATGGTCCTTTATTTTGCATCCGGTCTTGATCCCTGAAGGCTTTAAATGGTACAGATCAGCACCCAAAACCTCCTAGAAGAAGAGGTATAGGAAGACTTCTCATGGAGGTTAAGATACTGCAGACCTTACTGGGTAATGGCTCCTACTAGAAGTCAAGGTAGGAGTTCCTACTGTCCTGCTATATATGAACAAGTAGAAAACCTAAGCTACGTTAAAAGCATGTTAAGCTCTAATTAAAGAAAATAAATTCAGGCATACCTCCTTTCCATGTTTGCCTATTCACATAAGAAGTCTTAAAACTGGAAAAATCAATTAATGTTTCCAATGTAAATTTAAAGATTATTAGTACACAAATATGTAACTCACTGGGACACAGATCCTCACTCTTTCCAATGGACACTAATTTGTTTTCATGATCTTTCACTACTTAAAAAAAACAAAAACTATAATTAATTGAGTTCATAATTCTTCAGCAGATAATGCATGCTCTGTAATCATTTCCTAACAATTTGGAAAAAATGTTTAAATATATATTCACTCCTCATATTGCTTTTATAATAAAGCAGATATTCTCTCAACAAATGACTGTAAACTGAAAAACAGTGAAAACTAATCCATGATTGCCTAACAGTGAAGATTATGGTTCATCTACAATGCTCCGAGTCTTACAGACTCAGAGCTTATAATGAGAATGCTTTGTAAAAAAAATAGGTTAAAATCCAATAAAGGTATCTGGTGAAATTCAACATTCCAAAATCTTTCTATCTTACTATTGTGAAGTAATCATGAAACTAAAATTGTAATGCATTTCATGATACAATTTATTTTACACTTTGAAAAGCATCTAACCTTTGGATATATTTTGATCACTTCAATAATAACATTTAAAACATTTTGAAGATAGAGTTAGAAACATATTAGCATAAATAAGTATCAGTGAACAGAAAATTGCAGAAAGTTAGAAATGTATGTACATCTTTTCAACTACCATGACAAAGGACTTCCATATTATATTAAACCCACTAATACTGAAATGATTTTCAAATGTTTTGATTTTTGTTTTCCAGGTATCTCAATTCTATTGATAGGTCACATGTAAATGTAACCTATGACTGCAGCTTTGGTTCATGAAGCAATCATTTAATACAACCTTCATTTTTATCACTAAGTAATCACATTTCAAAGGTTTTAAAATAATATTATAGAGGTTAAAATACTCCCAAAATTTCAGTCTCATTATTACATATTCCTTTATCATGTTATAATTCATTTTCATGTTTTCTTCCTTTGGCTGCATCCTATTACTATTACTTCTCAGATGTTTCCACTTTACAGTAATTAACAGTTACACTTAAAACAATGCCTCATAAAGTTAATAATCAACAGTAAAATTCTGAATATTTTACACACAGATTTCGATTAAATAGTCTGCTACTTTTGCAAATATTTTTTTGAGAAAGATTATAGACCTAGGTCTCCAGTTGGCATTATAAAAGCAGAATGTATATAATGTGCAACATTTTGAACATGGGATTAAATCTGGGATTAATCTAGATTTACATTTAAATTAACTTTAACATCAGCAGGAGTCCTGTGGTTAATTCTGGGTGCACAGGCAGGGGGGTAGATTGAGGCCAGCTGAGAATGAACCACTGTGACTTTTATCTTACAGTCAGGTTTTGTTGAGAATATCTAATTTAGTTATTGGCATCAGCTATTTAACCTGCACTCCAGCCACTTTGCTGGAGCTGGAGTGGTTTAAACAGTTACCTCATATAACTACAAGAGCAGCATAGGTCCCTTCAAGTTTTTAATACAGTGACAGTTTTCAGTGTTTCCCTGATCTGGCCTGCAGTTGCCTTTTGTAGCTGGCTCGTGAACCAAGACTGAAGCAAGACACAGCAAACGTTTCTCAGAGAAAGGCTTTCACGAAGTTTGCGTCTGTGTCTAGCAAAAAGGCCAAGGTGGTAGACAAGCTTCCATGCAGGAGGCCTAAGAGCCATTTCTACTCAAGACCTTCAGGTGCAGCCACAAGAATTTTCTGCGATTCATGCAGAAGGAAAGAATACAGTGTGAGTACTTTCTCACTAGGTCTCTGTATTTTGACTGTTCTTACACAGAGACATTATTAGTAACAGTAGATGGTACCAAGTTCTGTAACTGATCAGAGGGAAAATTTGTAGTTCAGTTAACCAAAAATTCCAATGGAAAATGTTCTCCAGTGTTTTTCAAGGAGTGGAAGGGTTCAGTCTAATGGACTTTGTTTTGCCCATCACCAAATAGTGATCAATTAGTTAGGCTTTAATTTGCAGCAGTGATCAGTGTATCTTCATACATATTTTCATGCATGCTCATATTCTTCTGGAACCCTTGTATCTCCTAGTACAAGAAACTGAGAACATGCAAAATGTTTTACAGATCTCTGGGGAAAAAAAAAAGAAAGAAAAAAAAGAATCCTCTATACAGATTGGGAGAAGACTGCTCTTCTCTGAAGAACAGCAGCAAAAGAGCAGGAAATTATACTCTGTCCAGGTTGGGGAATGAGCTATTTTAAAAATTCATAGTAAGAATTCATGGTAAGAAAAGGGCTGCCTCCTTCTGCATCCAGCCTTTCATCTTTTCTTTGGTTGAGGTAAGTAGAGTAGGGATCAGCTGATTAATTCCTACTATACCTGTTAAATTTCTCCCAGGATTTCTAAAGAACAATTTGCTTTGCTCTCCCTCCTCTCAGCTGAGCCTGAGATCTGTGGGGTTTATTTGTCTGAAATCACACTGTGCTTCTGACCAACCACCTGTATTACCGATGGTTTTTTTTTTTTCTGTTGGGCCAAACTGAAAAGAGTTCTGATAAAAGCCAATGTTTTCCGACTTCCTTGTGGTATTATGGACCCAGAGCCAGGCTGAAAGCAGTGCAAGCTGCAAGCAGAATGTGAGGCCTGTAAGACACAGTTGTCTCAACATCCTGTTGCCGTTCAACACAAAGGCCAAAATTTAACTCCTTCCAGGGAATCAGAAATCTTCAGCATTTAAAAAGACTGGTGCCATTACTCTGCGGCCTCTGTCACCTCAGCTGACAACTTGTTTCACATCCGAGCTGAGACCTAAAGAACATCTATCCTAATTGCTGTGATGGGGTTGGTGATTTAGGAGAGCACAGTAGTCCATACAGGAACCAACAAAAATGCTGGCTACAGGAGTGAAAGCTGGCAGTGGGTAATAACACCCTTTCGAACTGTCACACTAATGAACCTAATGTTTACTGCTTAAATTGAGCCATGGACGTAGTGCTTATTAAGTACGGATCAAACACAACGTGGAGCAGGAAGATCTAATGCGTGACAATGCTACATCATTCTTTCACAATCACTAGAGATTGAACTGATCCTTTATTAGGGAATTTTTCCTAAATTACATCCAAATGCCAGAAACCAAGTATGTGGGCTGTACAAACAACACAATATGAAATAATTTCTAAAGAATTAGTCACTAAAGGAGAACAAAATAGAACTTACTTTTTAAAAGGTAAGCATGTGCATTGAAATTTTACAGTTTACTAAAATTCACTGCACTGTGTCATCCTTCACAGTAAATGGACTGTTAGATTCATTCTAGATGTCATTGAAGAACCAGCCAAATCCTAAGCACATCTAGATCACGGACTAACGGCTCACTGAATACACAACATCAGTAGAAGTTCATTTTGACCTGAGTCATTAAAGACATGGAGAAACATCTCCTAGGAATAACAATATTCACTGTACACACAGGCCAGCACAGTTACACAATTAATCAAATATTTCATATCAGATGATTATATTATAGAGTACATAAAGGAAAAAGTTGCAAATGGTTAACTTTAACCATTTCATTCCTAATGATAACTAGCAATAACAATAGTTAGCAAAGATATATATATATTAATTGGATTATATGTTAAGAATTAGGAAATCAAAATTTTGATCAAAAAGTTTTAAAACATAAACATAACTGAAAACAAGCTTTTTAAAATTCTTGTTATACCTTCATATTACAATGTTAATTTAAGCTTTCCTCTGCCAGTTACTATTCTCAAAATATACAGCAGTACTTAATAAGACAAGACTAGACTTAACTATTGACTTTCATAATGAAACATGAAGATAAAAATGAGGCTTGGTGTAATTTATAAGAGAGAAAATGATGTACTAAAAGCAAGACACTAAATCAATTTTAAACACCAAACACAATTTATGTCTGACTTTAAAACTCATCCTCAAAACATTAATCTAGACAAAGGCCAGAAACTGAATGAGGCATAATTTGTGAAACTGATACCTTTCATCACAACCTCTAGCTGAAAAGGTCATTAGATATATTATATCTAAGTGAGCAGCTTATCCCTGCTTCATTACTGATAATTAAGGCAAGTAATATTTTCTTGACAGTAATGTGTCCAGTAAGAGATATCGTCTAGTTTGCATAAACCAGACATTAATTACCAGAGTAGTATCAGAGATAAAAAAAAATTAAGTACCTGTGTAACATCATTTCATTATTTTTTCTTCATTTCCTTAAAGAATTAGCAGGCTCAGAAACATAATGAGCATATTAAGAAATCCATTTTCAAGCATTTATTAAAATCCTTATTACACATTACACAGATATATTTTTGTACATACATAAACAGAAATGAAGGCATCTGGAAATATACACATTATTTGAGTATTTTGTCATCTTGCTTTACTAGAGCAACATTTGTGGGTGAAGAAAAGTGACCAAATAACAGGTTCATATTTGGACTTCATTTCAAATGTTAAGGCTTTCATACAGAAGAAATCATAAGTGACTCCAAGACCTCTGACCTGCAACTTCAACCCATGTAAAAGGCTGTTCCACCTTATTTGCATAAATAGTAGTTTTTCTTTTGTACAAAATAGGATATGTATTGAGCATGTGTGATGATGACAAATTTGTCACTTAGCTCATAATCTGTTAAACAGTTTTCATTTCTCACTAGAAATGTCTCTCAATGTTTTTAAAAGCTATGTTGCACAGTGTTTGGCAGACAGAACAAAGAAAGGTTCTCTTAATAAACTGTTCTGTAATGGTTTATTCATTAAGGTGTGTTATCTACCATACTTCACTCTACCTATAGGCAAATGTTATCTACAGCTATTTTACCTTTAATCATAACAACAGATATAAATGCTGTTGTCATTGCATGTCGTCCAGGAGCCATAAAATGGTACCCTATCCTTTTAGCTTCCCTCAACTCCAGTATTCCTGAAAATGTAGATGTATATTTGACAATAAATCTGGAGAAACAGTTACAGTGTAAGGAACTTCTTTTTATCCTTTGAATTCCTGTCCCCATGAACATTCATATTATTGGTCCTTTGAGCAGTATTTCTCAGAAAGCATCATTAATTTAGGGAAGGGTCCATGGGTCTCTTGTTGGATAAAGAATGAAGTATGCCTTCCCAAAAAAGAGAAGGAGAATTAAATCATTGAAAATATGGTGGAAATGTGCATGCAGTTGCAGATGACAGCTCAGTCAGTCTCAGGAATGGTGTTCATACAGAGGGATAAAATTGATATCACCTATGTTCTAGTAGAGCAAGATCTACTTCTTGTAGATAGTTCTCTGCAGTCCTATGAGCTCCTACGCAGTCTCATACCATATCCTCACACAGTCAATGACAGCCTGTCACAAATCTCTGAGGTGAGAAAAAATTGCCACCAAAAGAAAGCAGGCTAACCCAGAAGATATTTACAGAAGGAACTGTCTCAGCTATGCTGTGTATAATAAATATGGAAAGGATACACACATCCTCCTTTATGAATGTGTGTGCAGTGTTCAGGGAAAGCAGGGCTTACACATGCATTTCTGAATTCTGCTACAGACAAACACTTTACGGATACTATCAAATATCAGCCCATGTAGCTTGAACATACATGATCCAAAACAGTCAAGAGGAGTAGTTTTACTGATTTTAGTTGCGCATATGATTCTGTAACAGTAAATGTATTAAGTTGACTGACAATGTGTTATCACGATGATTATTTGTCAAATACCTTAAATACTGGGAAGTCAATTGAAAGATCTGTTTTGTGATAACAACCGAACTGATAAACTTGCATGAAAGCTCAATGAAGGCGAAGTAGGTATCTGGAACAGGCAATAAAGAAATCTTTCAGTAGTAACTGACACTATTCAAATGCATTAGATCTGATCTAGTCTGTTTTTGAAATTTGCAATGTGCAAAAAGACCATTTCATCACTGTCATCAGAAGTTGAAATCATTACTCAGTTTACATGAAGTGTAAGGAAAGAGAGGGTAAAATAAAGTCCATGCCCGTGTAAGATGTACTCCCTTACTACTGAGGTGAGTGGAAGACCATCTTCAGTTGCATTTAATGTTTCTTCCTTCTTTTGAAACAATAGTACTGATGCTTGTGAAATAAAGTTCTGCAACTTTCCTGGAGTTTATGATAATACGTGGAGTTGTTGATGGTCTGCATTGACATGAAACCACACAACGTAACAGCCACATCATGAATGTGTAGAGAGCCGTAACTTCTCAGTCTCTACAAGTGGCTATTCCCGTCTGACACGTGATCCAGTTTCTGGGTACAGATTAATTAGAAGTCCAACAGAGAAGTAACCAAGGTGATTTGTATTTAAAGAGAAAATTCACTTAAAATGGAAAATATGGTCACTTTAACCTCAAAAAAAGGTATCAGTGCTCTCACTGAAAACTGGCCGTACTCATCTACGCAATACTGCTGGACTTCATTGTGGCAGCAGGAATCAAAATAGCATTTCCCATGGCAGATGGCCAGGATATCTCTGCCTTTTCTTTTGGAAAAAAATACCTAGGCAGGGCCTTGTTACTTGCAAGCTAAATTACGTAAGGCATTAAACATGACAGGGAATGGCTATCTAACAGCATCAACTGCAACAAGTCTTGTTTGCTAAGGACAGTGCACCATTCAGTTTCAGTAAAAATCAGCTAGGTAACCAGAATCCAACACTGTGGTCCATGGCTATGCAGCTCTAATTATGCTGACACTTACCTGTCACTGTCTATTCCTTCAGCTCTTAAAGACTGGCTGGAGTCAATAGAAAGGCTTAGCAGACAAATCTTAGGGAATGGTGTGTGATGCTATATCAGTTTTGCATTTTTACCGTCTGATTTTACAAGAAAGCGACCTGACCATAGTTGTTAAGAATAAACTGGTGATATAAGTAGGTTCTTCTATAACCCTCATGCCACAGACAATTTTGCTTGACTACTTTGAACTTTTTTAAAATCACAGTAAAACTTTGATCATATCTCCTCTTCTTATTAAATTTTACCTCTAATAGTTTGATAAAATCCCAAAGAACCGTAACATCTCAAAGACTGAAAATCAAAACAGAAGTGATTGTAAATGTAAATATGCTGTTTTAACACCTACAGTGATAGAAAATTTCCTTATTCTTTCTAGTTTCTTGGGTAGAACAAGTGACACCAACTATTGGCACCTGACAGATCTAACCACCTGATGTTACTTTTATTCTAAATATGCTGAATTCAGACCTGAAGAAGTTGTTGATCAGCCTCCAAAAGCTTTCTAAATTAGAAGCAGTATTTTTAACATGAGAATAGTTCTGCTGAGCTAGTGACATGCAAAACATTTCTCACTGGTGTCAGTATTTGTAGGATTATGGAATATCAAGTATGACACTGCAGATGGCTATTTATTTATAAATAATAGCAGTATTTCAGTAATGAATTATTCATATGTAGTATAACATTGACAAAAATAACTTGCATGTATCTCCTGAAACATTTGCTGTTTTCACTGCTATTACAAAATATACATCTGGTTTTACTCTGTATTTTGATTATAAAAAGATCTGAGTAAAACCATAAAACAACCTTCTGTGCCATGTTTATAGAAGCAGTCTGCTTCAACACACGAAAGCCATCATTCAAAATTCTCCACAATTTCTTCAGCGAGTGCTTCTTCCGAACACGGAGAACACATAGATGTTTCCCCCATAAAAACTGAAGTACAAAGCAAAGCCATGACCGCATTTATTCCAATTTATAATTTTGTACCTCTGCAAGAAGAGGATGCAGGCCTTATGTACATTTTAGAAATGTATTTTTGTATGAATTTCACTGTGATTATCAATTAACCTATCCTAACTAAATTTTATAACAGCACTGAGATAACAATACAAGAATTAGTCAATTTGATTTAAATATCAAGTCCATCACAAACTTCCAGTCATAAACTGACTCTGGAAAAGTTGTGAAGCTGGAGTTCTTAATTAAATGTATCATCATCTTGTAATATTTTATACAGACTGTTTATTTGTTAACCTGATAGTTTGCTCAATGTGATCATTTCATGTAATTCTAACACCGTGACTTGTTCATTTTATTAATATTTTATTGTTCTTAGTTTTCATTTATTTTTTGATTTGGCATTGTTGATAATATGATCATGTGCAATATGATATTTTTCTAAGAATATTAGTGATAGCTATAACAGGATATTTTTTCAAGTAAGAAATGTAATTTCAGAAACCTTGAGAACCTCAGTATATATCAAATGTGTAAACTTACACTGACAAATTCTCCAAAGAGATCTCCTTTTCATAGCTTGCCTCAGTTTAAGAGGCAGAAATTAGCATTCAGTGTTTAAAATGCTACCACTGAGGAAGATGTCTTCAGTTTCCTCAAATCTGAATTCAGAAAAGGCAAAATTCAAATTTGTCTTATCAGTAAACTGGAAAAAAAAATAACCTCACAAATCTAGCCACTGTTCTCAGATCTAAAACAAAACCTGCAGTTGCATAATCACTTCAGTCTTAAATTTTAGTGGACAATAGACTGAACTGTTCTGGATGACTGTACAAAGGACGGTAAAATAAGAGATGGGATTGGATTTTGTTTTAAAAGTAAAATTCTAAGTGACATGCACTACTTTTCTCTCTCCCTCTCCCTTGTTCACTTAAAACATTAAAGTTAAGATGTGTTTTGAACACTGGGGAAAGATTTACAGACTCCTTGAGGATGTTTATAGTGGGTTTCTTCTAACAGTACGAGTATGAGTGTGTATTCCTCATGTTTTCCACACCTTCCCCTGTGACAGATACAGAGTAGTAAAGGGACCAATACAAACCAGACAGCTTTTCAGCAGTTTTAGGACATGTACTTGGAAACTGTATTTTTATTTTAGGTTTTGACAAATGGAAAAATCATGTTTAAAAATCTGACATCGAAACCTACAATTTCATGCTTCATGTATACAACATCCCTTTAGATGTAAGCACCAGTTAAAAACAGTTTCCCCCTTACGTTCAGTACTAGGCATTATCTCATATTAATTATCTAGAAAAAAAATAGGCAAAATTTGCAATAACTCTTCAACCATGAAAAATTTTGTCCATACATTCTACTTTAATAGTATTCATTACATGCAGTTTTGGCATCTACGTTATGTTATTATATATTTCTTCTTATGGACAGAAAACAGTAGCAAAAATTAGCAATGTTGCATTAAAACACTGAAACAGCTAAAGCAGCTTCTGCTTACTGGAATTTAAAACACTGACTGATATAAAACTAGAATATTCATGCTCTTACGTCCTGACAAGGAGTCTGTCTGAAACTTTCCTTGGTGCAGCACTCAAAACCAAATCTACACTTTTTGGCCTCTCTGGACAAAGGAATTTGTGTCAGACAGTTCTTAAACAACAAAAGCTAAACAACAGCTATACAATGTAAAATCTACCACATCCCAGCATCTCGAACTGTGTCTGAAACCAGCTGTTCCAACACTGCTCCAAAGAAAAAGGAAAATCATTGTTAACTACAGTAGCAAGCACAGCCTGTAAGAATGGTTCAAGTGAATAAATTTTGGTGATCTGATTGGATGAGGATGCACATAGGCTGAAGCTGCATACAAGACTATAAAGCAAGATTTTGTGAATATCATGAGTATTCTCCTGTCTAAATTTCTCACACAATTACTCTAAACTCTCCAAACTTTGCATTTTAATAGCAGGCTATAAAGTTCTAGGTAACACCACTTTTACTCGTTCCAGTATGACCCAGAATCTTATTTTAAGGAAGTCATTGATCTTCCTTCAATTACAGAAGAAAATTAAAAGAAAAAATATCGAGCTGAAATCTAAATCATGTCTCTGATACTTACGAGATCAATACAAAGAATCCAACTTCATATATGGATTTGACCATGTTAGCTAGCAAATTTGCTTTATCTTACAATGCTTTTCAAAATATTTATGTTACAATTTGTTCCTGGTCTATTCTTTAGATAGACATTGCTAAATAAAAGGATTTCTCTAACTTTTTTTTTTTTGGTTAACTTCCTATATTGTTGAGAGTAGGGAAGGAATCAGCACAGTATTCAACCTCAGAATTTTTTGTTCACCAAATGTAGAATCGAAAAATTGAAAAACTCAGTGAGTTTTGTATGTGGATCAATGCCTAAATTTCTTATTTTGGGAAAATGTTAAAATAGATCGCTTTTTAAATGTAAATGTAAATGTAAAGTCATGACTACTGCATAAGCATATTCAACTACTTTTCTACAGCTTTCTCTAAGGCTGTGTGGTATCTTCAGGCTCATGTGGAACAGCTGCACTGACACAATGGGCTGCAGACGTTTTTACTGTCCTAATAATCCACATATTAAAGAGTCCCTAAATACTCATTGATGCGACAGACCATAACAACTCCCTTGGAGCTGTTACAGTTTATCAGGTCAGTGATCTGCATATTGAGGATTCCCCAAGTACTCATTGACAGGTAGCTTCTCATATACACTTGTACTAAAATAATAATTGCTTCAAAGGAACTGTTAAATCCCAGTTGCAAGAACAAATTAATTTAAAACCACTGAGACGGCACTTTAGTTTTTCTAAAGATCTGACAAATCGAGACAAATCTACTAGACAAACCCAGACATCTGAATGCAACAAATGTTCTCAAATATTATAGCTGTATGGCATTGTGGTTAAAAACACAACACACCTTGTCTTAAGGGAATTACCATCACTACTTTCCTGATAGTCAAAGGTGACTCAAAACCTGTTCTTGATACAGTTCAAAAAGACTGAACTGAAAACTTTTTATATAGCTAATCATCTTAATTGAACCCTTGAATTGGTCATTCCTTATGTCCTCAGTTTCTGTGTGTAGCATTATCTTCTGTCCCCACATCTTAACCACGTATCACTGAACCCCTTGGTTTTTTCCTTTCTCTTTTCTTCCATATTGTAGCAAGTATTTAGCTTTGTCATCTCAGAACCCTTTAATCTCCTACTCTTGTTTCCTCTCACTATGTTTACACTCTATAGGTTAGAGGAAAAACTCATATGGATCATAGAAACCTTTGCGCCCAATAGGACTTGGAGTGACCTATTTGGTCCCACCCACTGCATCACATCATGCAGCGACAACTGATTCACACTCTAGACAACTTTTTGGCTTCATGTGAGTTTCAGACAAAGCTGAGCATGGAAGCACCCACAAAGACTAATGATGAGAGTGAATGACTACATGGAAACTGCCTACAGTGAAACTGCAGCTCCTCTAAAGAGAGAAATCCAGAAGAGAAGGCTAATTCACACGGTTAAATTGGAATACCTTGGAGTCCATGTCCATGATGGACTTCAGCCTGATAATGCTATCCTCTGCAATTTGGTATAGACATCAGTAAACATCACTGGAATTCTTTAGGGCTAAGTCTGATACTCTACTAGTTTTTACATAATTTTCTCCACAGGGCTCTGAAATAATACACTTCTAGTATTATTTATATAGTCCAACCAAGAAGCAAATCAGTTACATTTCTTTTCCTTGTTACTTGCTTTTTATGACTCATTTGTGTTACAGCTAGCAGGACATGTAGATCTAGATGACATTGGTTGTTGTGTGTTTCTGAAAACATTCTTCATGAAAACCATACTTTGAAATCACACAAGACTTCAATCAAATTTACATTAACAGTCAGGATAGTTGCAATATTCTTGCACATAACTCAGCAACTCAAAGCTGCTAGTCAAACCAAGGAACTGAAACAAGAGGTGGAAGAAGTATCAAAAAGCCCTTAACAGATCTATGACTTTCCTAATACTGGCTATGTTAATACATACTACTTTAATTATCTCTCTCTTTGTATGTAACTCCTAATAGTATAACACTAATGCTTGGACACTGCAAACTCAGATTGTGGCAACTCCTTTCCTAAAAGTTAAATAGCATCATAACAATTAAGAAAAAACCAAATATTCTTCTCTTAGGACATTCTTAACATGTAACTTTTCTCCTCAATCCATACATTTAATGCTTCCGTTGTTAAAAACTGAATTATTTCTCTGTAGTCTTTCTTTACAGTTTTGAAAAATCCAGGCATATTCTAAACACTATTGCAAAGATTATTTTATAGCTCAATGTTTTGGTCAGGAATGCCAACCTCCCTTTGCCCTTCTTTATCCCCTTTTTTTTACTAACAAAGCAAACACAAAACACGTCTCTTCATTTTAAAGTTCCTTGCAATTTAACATCACTTTAAGTATCACCTCTTAAACTGCAATATATTTACTATCTATAAATTCTTTTTCTTTCTTTCCTTTTTTTTTGGTTTGGGATGATCTCCATATGAAAATTCACAAAAAAAAATCTCATTATTCTCCTTCAATAATGCCTTAAAAATTTCCTCTTCTATGAAAACCTCTTCTCTCATTGAACTTACATGCTGAGCTAATTCAAGACTCAGGCTATGCTGATGAAATCCTAACACAGCAAGTTACTGACTTTTGCCTCTGTTTAAAAAGATAAGACCTGAACAGCTCTCCCAATCTCATCCTAATAGAGTTGTAAAACACCATTCTTGCTGCAGCCAAAGGATTAGAGACAGGGTCAGAGTGTGTGTGCTGCAGGGGCTGGCAAAGATTTAGAAGGCAATGTTACAAAGAAAAGAGACTGAAGGATCCTGAGGGGATGTTGCAGAAGGACGTAGTCTGAGGAAAATGAACTTTTACAAGAGAGGGAGAGAGAAAAACCTCCTAAGCATGGGAAACCCCATAGCTTTTGTGTCTCCACCTAAAACAGCCCTCGCAATTTCCACTACGCTTTTTCAGCTTTGTCCTTGACAAATTTCAGTTCTCCCAAAGTCCTCTGCTAATTCCCTGCAGCCTTTTTGCTCCTCTTCATTCCCAGGTCTTTATTAACTGTGCAAAAATGTACTGATAAAGGAAGAAAAGAAATGGTAGAAAAAAAAATACAAAAGGAATTGAAAAAAAAAAGTAGTTATTAAATCCACTGAAAATGTTAATAAAATACATTAAAAAACACAAGTGGTATTCATAATGGCAATAATTTAAATTGACACTTTTGCCCTACTAAGGAGCTCTGAAGAATGATATTTGAACTTTCCAAAGAAACCCTCAGAATTAAATACCATTGAAATTTAACAAGAAAGACTTAAAAATAGGCATTAGTAAAGAGATGAGATAACAAAATCAAACCATTAGAATTACAAACATTGGAATAAAATGTAAGGAGCTTCTATACCAAGGCAATAAGATACAATGGTAGCCTACGCTATTGATTTTAGTTATTGTTTATTGATTATGTTGAATAGATTTGGAGAAACAAAGAATAAAAACTTATTTCTTTTCCATATAACTAACTAGATTTGTATGAAAACACAAAATATTTTGAATATATATTTTAATATTAGACTACAAACCTTCTGCCTTATTTAAGCTAACCTTGACATTTGTAGTGGGTTTACGTGGCAAGAAGAAGGTTATCTTACTATCTAGGAGTGGAGGAACAGAAGTTGCTGCTAGTTAGCCCAGGAGAAATCTGATGTCCAGCTAAGATATGGGACCATGGAGACTCCTTTAGCCTTAACTGTCAGCCCAGAATGACAGGGAATGAAATCTAGTTTTTGATGACAGACTTAGGAGAACAACCAAACACAGCTCACTTAACAAAGCAATACATCACTCTTCTAACTGTTGAGGAGAGGATCTTTCTTGCAAGGGAGAAAGAGGCCTACTTTAGCAATGAGATCTACTCATCATCTGTGTTGTTGTGGGGAGCATGGCATGATTAGGATACCAAAAACTGTGGAGCTCTGCAACAAAGATAGGAGAAAAAGAGACAGACATGTGAAGTCTGGTAGACACTCTGGTAACTAGAAAAGCTTGGTCAGGCAATCAGAATCCCTTTTGTCTTACTTTTGAAAGATGTTTTGTTCGATACTTCTATTCAGCCAAGTGGTCCATAGCCCTTACCGCATTTGATGAAGTTTCCCAGATCTGGTCCAGCAGGATATAGTATTCAACAGAGCACCACCTGTCCCAGTCCAAAGGTCAACAGCTTCACATCAAACAGAAATACATGGTATATACCATGAGGCACCCCTTGTGGTATATACCTATTACTATCTGAATGACATATCTTCAGAGATAGAAATGAAACACTGTGCAAATGTTTCCTGTTGCTCTAACTTCTGGATGGTTACCTGAGAATTTTGTTCTCTGAGGACTGGAGCTGATGGGGAATTTTTGTGTAATTATTGCTGTCAGTATGTGTCATCCCTCTTGAGCAGAGGTATGTTTAACATAAGCAACCTGGATGAAAGAAGGAACTGGAAATACTTTCCGCTGAAGATACTGGATATCTGCATTACCACTGTAACTGCTGAAGGAATAGTTGCGTTTAGAATGTGGAGTGTCTGAAGAGTCCATCAACTGTAGCTAGGTTGGCACACTGTATAGTCGTCTTTTACAAGACATCACATAAGTATATAGCCTTCTGTGCTTCGATAAAATGATGATGGAATAGAAACCAAGTACCTTAACTGCCCTCCCTGCCAGATCTGAAACCTGTCTTGGGAAAGGTATGGTCTTACAACAAGTTTGTCCATCCTTGCCCTAATCAATTGATAACAAATGATAAGAGTCTTGACTCATTATAAAATGAACACATCTCTGATGACACTCTAACAAGGGAAGAGAAATAGGTGTCCTGTATATCAAAAGACACCAATAATAATCTTTCCAAATAAGGATATATAGATGCTAGAATCATCTGCCTGGACCTGAATTTGGAAATGAAGCCTCATTTCAAGGTGGGCCACCATCCTTCATTCTGTTGTGCACTGAGAATCCTTGTCTCTTAGGTACTTCATGACCCCTGCTGACAGTGCGTTTTTCTTCTTTTGAAGCAGATTTACGTAACCAGGGTCCCTAAACATTATTGCACACGGAGACTGTGTAACAGCAGACAGACAAAATGAACTAAGTAATGGTGACAGTGTCCATAACCCACCTGTTTTATGTAATCTGCAACAAGACTTGATGGTACTAAGTAGGCCTATCTCCAAAAAGTGCTACAGCAGCAGAATACTGAAGAAAAGGTGAAAAATAAAAAAAAAAAAAATGGTTCATAGACTTCTGCTGAGAGGATGAAAGGCAGTATGATAAGCTACCGGGATCAGTAGCCCTGTATCAATAAAAGTGGTTGGATTGATATGTTTTTCCGTTCTTTTTGATTGAAGCAAGTCTTTGAATATTCATGAGAAACAGGCTTCAGTCTGTGCAAAAAGCTTTTTTCTGTCTTTGTCTTCATGGGCTCAAGGAATAAGCAAAGACAGCTAAGGATAAGCCCAGAATTTTTAATGTTAGAAGAACTTACATCAGCTGTGGAGCTGAAGAGAACAATTCATCAAACAGTAGTTTTGCAACCAGAAATTGCATTTCTTTTGGCAAATCAACACCATTAAGTCACAAGGACCTCTATGTTGCTAAGGAGTTCAGAAAATAGTCAGTGGCAGTGCCCGCAGCATGTGACGCAGCTTGAAGCTCTGGATGTCAGCTGAACTTCCATCCTGAGGCTAGAGAATCCTCCTTTGAATGTCTCTGACATAAGACTGACTATCTGGCTTTCTTTTGTTAATGAGTTCATATTCATAGCAAGCCAAGAGAGCTTGGTTGCTAATCAAGTGTAGCAGTAAAGAAGTTAAAGCATTAATCGAGTTGCTAAAAGCATTCCAGTATCTGGGGTCTTTGTCCAGAGAGCAACATTACTTGGATTTTCCTATCATGATTCTCACATCAAAGGGCAAGGAAGGTGGGCAGAAGAAGTCAGCGTCACCTGTAGAAACTGATCTCTTTCTTTGAACTATATACAGGTGGGTAAGAACGTGATTTTAAAATTAACAAAAGCACCTTCACTCACTCCGTGTGACATTGCAACAATTACCAGGAGGCAGTATATATTCCAGATTAGGGAGGACTGAAGGGATTCAGCAAGCCCTCCAGTTTTAAGGAAATCTTGGAAGGATTGTAAACATAGGGTGAAGCTGCCTGCTGACAACCCCCCTGAATCCGCTCAGCAGCACTGTGTCTCTGGGAATATCAGTGGGAGGATCTTGAATTTCAGAACAGCTTACTTTTGCCTAGGGTCTCAAAAATGATGTCAGGGAAGAAGAATGGCCTCCAGTACTATAGAGGTAAAGGTGTGACAGAGGCAGAAACTAAATTTCATGCCAGATTGCTTCTGAATCCTACCCCTTTGTTCCTATAATTTTCCAACCATGCTGAATATGGAGCAATGCAGCCTGCGTGGGACTGCTCTTGATATTTGTGCCAATTGAGATCTGAAGGTGGTGTCAGCCAATTTTCAGAAGAAAATTTGCTTTTTGCAACAGAGGTACTTGAAAAAAAGATACCACTTAGCATTGAGTTACCATCCCTCACCTCACGCAAGTGAGAATCAGAATTTGGCTCATAGGGCACTTTTGAAGAAACCACAGGGAGAAAAATGCTTTGCCTCATCAAGTCTTCCTGAAACTACTATGTAGTAGTATTCACTTGCTGAATTCGGTAAATCCCTTGCTCAAAAAAGAGATGTCCACATCCTTTTTCTTGTACTATTAAAAAACCCAGTATGTTTGACATGTAACCATTTACTTTTTGCCTGTTCGGGCACTTGCTCAAATGAAAAAAATGAAAAGAATATCTGCCAAATATCTTAGGTCAACTTTGACAATGCTTTAAGTATCTTTGTTTCTAACTGTAGTTGTAATCCAATCCCCTAAGATCCATTCCACTCTCTGAACAGATTCTACTATTATTTTGCTTTCAGACTATCTGATTTTTCCTAAGTAATGGGTAAGAGTTTTATAGACATACCAATGGGATGCTCATACAGCTTTCTACTGATTCCATTTGCACAAACACATATGCAGGATATGCTCAGTCTTACAAATCTCCGCAGTACAGATTTGTGTAAACGTCTCTCATTGCATGGAAAAAAAAAAAAAGTTTTTTTTGGATATATTTTTATGTACTACATTTTAGTCAATGGAAAGTTTGACTTGATACTTTCCTAACATCTGTCACATCTCAGGAATCACAATTATGTGCAGCCCATGAAGTATTTTTCAAAGGATTGATAATACGTAAAGTTTCATCAACATGGCAGAGAGAATTACATATTCTCTTTTATAAAAATTACTATTTTTTTAAAAATGAAAGTTTAAAATCTATTCTATTTTCAGTTTCCGAAAGCAATAATTTAATTTCAAGTGGATTTTAAAATTATGCTTCTGTAACACAAAGGCATTGTAATGATCTCTTCTTGCTTCTACAATAACAAAGCTGTTATGAATCACTGCGGTGTGTGTAGATATGGAAATTGATGGGGAAGCCTTCCTTGAATTACAGACTAGATTTGCATCAATTTTATCTGCTGTTTATGACGTTTTATGTCTTGAAGAATTCTTATCAGTAGCTTCATTGCTGTCACAACTGCTGTAGTTACTTAGGATGCACTAATACCCATAAGACCTAGCAATCCCAAATCCATTAAAGTGGGATCAGAGCCTGACTGTAGTAAATAAGGTTATTATTCACCTTTACATTACAAAGAACATATACATTTAAGTATACACGTACAAAAAAGTTCAGGTAATACTTAATTTGAACTTGGGAAATATACGTATATTGGCCTTGCAAGAAACAATCTCATCGTAATAGAAGTGTGCCTATGAGGACAACTACAGGAATCTGTGAGTCCTGTTGTTTGCTGCATCATGATACTTTAAAAGACTACCATTATACTTAACTGTTATGCAAAATTATTTAGATTGTAACTTTCCAGTGTAACTTGTATGCAATTTCTCAAAACAGGAAATATTTCTTTTTTTAATATGGAAGAATGTTCATTGTACCCCAACAGTCTTGTCTGATACTGATTTCAAATGTTTCAAAGACAGGTACTGCATTTGTAAAGCCTGAAATGCCATGCACAAATTACATTCAGGAGCACAGACAAGTTTTATGATCTAGCTTGGGCACTACTGACTTAGCTTCCAGTGGAAAGACCTGCTGATATACAATCCTATTTATAATTGCCATATTGTGTGCTGCATTAGAATATGCAAGCACTTAAAGATGATGTAAGCAATGGTTTAAATGCTTGAATTATAAATGTTGTATCAATGTGTATCACTGAAACAAGATGAAAATACATGGAAATACTTTTTTTTTTTTTTAACTAAAAACTTATTTTTGCCTATAAATACACAGTGCTACCTGTGTAATTAGGAAAACACTAAGTGACAGGAAATCATGCCTATAATGCTAAGGCATCAGCACATATCAGGATACTGTGACCTATTTGCTAACAAAACCAGTGAAGCTAACAGTTAAAAAGTATTTTGATCAGTTTAATATAGAAGTTTATAAAATATATATTTATATATTTGTATATTTAAGACTATCTGTTAAGAAATATGAAGAGGTCAACAAACTTTGTTCCAGAAGTATAGATGAGCAAGTTATCATGTATATTACTAATCTTACTTTTTTTGGTTGAAGTCACAAGTCACAAACCATTCTTCGGTAATTAATATGACTGAATACACCAGAAGTCAAAATCATACTAAGATCATACTGCTCATTATAAAACTAGCAATTTGTCTTTTCCATCACTGCTGCTCAGAACTCCCAGAAAGGAGCTGTCACATAATGCTTCTAGATAGACAAGGAACTGTCACACGGAAAGTATCTAAGAAATCATAATTGGAATACTGAAACCAAAAAAAAGATCTAAGCAATCAGAAATTACTGTAAACTCACACTAAGATGCACGATTTGATCAAGACAAGCAGATATATACTCATAAGTTACCCTAAGCAAAATAATCTTTTTATAGGAAAATTTTCAGGAATCAGTACTTGACCAATGTTTCAAGATTTAGACTTAAATATATTTTATAATATATCCCAGTTTGCTATACTCTTTATTTTTGTTTTTAAATCCACAGTTTATTCTAATGTAAGATTTGTATTTTTTTCATAAAAATTGAAAATATCTAAGTAACTGGCATTCTGGAGAAACTGGATACTTCATTTCAATAGTCTATTGGTAACCTGGCAGCAAAGTCCATTTATGCAAGACTAAAGAAAATGTTTCTAACCAGCAGCAATCCTTACTTTAGTATAAATTGCAAGATGTCATCTTTTCATCTTGACAACTGCTGATGAATGTGCAGACCCCCACAATTCAAATCACTCACCCATAATTTTTTTGATGCTGCAGTGAACTCCTCTGCCACCTCTAAACCCCTCAAATATTTGTTTATAGACCAAAAAGCCAGTATAGCTATTTAATATGCAATATCAGATGCCTGCTGAAAAAAATATCTCATCTTTTTTTTGCCATTACTTCTTCTGATGTGGACAAGAACTATCATTTATGGCCATATGTAAGAAAGGTCATTATGCCAAGGAAAAGCATAATGCTTTGGCGGCACACAGGAAAGAATACACAAGAAAATCTCAATTCCACACTAAAAATTGAATAAGCTATTTTGAATTTGTGGTTACTACCAGGGGAAAAAAAGTAGTTCTGGAATCACATAGAAACAGAATAGTTACTAAAGAACAAGAACATATCAAGGCAATATGACGCAAACAGCCATGGTTAGGTTGGTGCTCTGCTTGGGCTACCAGCTCTAACTCGGCAGTACTGCTTTTTGTACCCACGAGAGTTTGTTTAGAGATAGCTCCACCCACACAGGGCACTGCGTTGTGCCATACATACACACAAAGAGAAAAGACTGAGAACACAATTAATTATAATAAATAAATATGGAAAGCAGGACATAAATTTCGTGTATATTTAGTACTCTGCTACTGTAACAAGTCAACTGGGCATGGCTGTGTGGCTGTTATTCCTTATTCTTCCCTGGTTTCAGAGCAGCTGGCTACTAAGAATAATGACTTATGTAAACAAAAGTGTCCTGATTCTTCTGGACACGTTGGCTGTAAATGCTACAGAAAGCATGATACCAATGTTACTCAGTTTCCTCCCCCCAACTTAGATACAAGTACTACATTCAGCTGCCAAGCATTTCAAAAAGATTATTAACTTAGCTTGAACTTAATCTGATGAATGAAAGTACTAGAGAAAAATGTATTTCAGTTTTAGGAAAGGAGAGAAGAACGGCTTGATGTGTCAGAAACAAAATTAGGCTGAGAGCCGTGCCTTTATGAATACATCAATGAAACTCCCCTTTTCAGCAACAGGAATGGACTGTAATTATTTGAAAGGACAATTTGACTGCAGATCTTTTGCTTCTGTTGAAATGCACAACAGCAAAACACGTTGTTACACAAAACAGTGAGAAATCGAAACATTCCAGAATGCAATTCTTCAGTATTTTCTGTTGGGATTATCAAAACAGTGCATCTCTTAAATCAATATAACATAAAACTACAAAGAAATTATCTCCCTAGAGAGAGAATTGTATTACCCTAACTATTCAGAACTATGCAGAAACTTTGTATTTAAATGAAGTAATTACATCTGATGAAATTAATCATTAATAATGAAAAGTAGCAGTCTTGATGAAATAGACTATTCCTTAAATGATTATTATAAAAGTGAATTTATACAAAAAGGACAAGAATTAGCAAAAAGCAACACTAGAAAGCTTTTTACTCTGAAGACTATTTGAGTAATCTTATCCAGAAATAAAAGGTCTGTTTTGTCAGATCATATTTGCACAGACAGCTATTCAAACCAGCAAGTATACACAATGTGAACAAATCTGTAATCTGGAAAATAATTAAAAGATTTTTTCATATGGCAAAGCATATTTTGCTTTGTCATTCTTTCTTAATTTCTGTATTAACAAAATGCTCCAAGCAGGTGTAAGCTTTGGTAAAGGTCAGCACAGTAACAGGCATCTTATGCGATATTTGACTAGCCCGTGGTCTATTAATAGCATAACATCCTAACAAACAATACATGATGCTTTAAATGTCTCTTGAATTTTTAATCTCCTATACATCCAATATTGTACTGGTTGACTCCAGAGAAAGATTTTAACCTTTTTAATAAATTAAAAATCAGAAAACGTTTCACAAAAATAAAATGGTTTGGTTTAAAATTAGAAAGCAGCAGCCACATATCTGAAAACAAGGAATTGTAAGAAAAAAAACCACCTCTGCCTATACATGCTTTACCAAAAGTCTCTTGACACAAATAAAAGGATCCTCCCCAACATATGGAGGAGCTGCTATGCCCTTCCGGGGATGGTCTGTAGCTATGTTCACCTCAGGCACGCCAAGGAGAGGTGAATTGTCAAATGTAATTTCAGTCATTGGGTGGTTTGGTTGAGGCAGATTAGTTGTACGCAATCATGATAGATAGTTTATCCCAGCCCCAAACTGCCGCTTGGGAAATCTTGCACGCAAACGAACAGAAACTCAGTCATTATTAGTGTCAAGAAGGTATACAGAGGCAAAATTTGGTTGGCAGCCAGGCAAGATGAATCAAGGCGAAAAAGTGACCAATTGCATGTTCAAAATGGAAATTGATAGGCATGTTGTAGTTTGGAAAGATTTTAAACACCAGAAAAAGTCATGTATTATTAATGGAATTCAGAGATAAATATTTTAAAAGTCTTTCTCTATGGAGAAATAGCTTTTTTTGAGTCAATGTAAATGACTTGTATAGTGTCCTGATTTTAAAGCTCTATCCCAGAAGCTGCCCTATGATAGTTTAAAGCAATTCTTACTATATAATGTTAGATATTCCTATTCAGTAAAAATATTGCAAAACAAAAATTATTCATCAAATAAGCATTTTAAAGACAAATAAAATGCATATTAATTTTCCTGAGTTATTTGTAAGCAAAGCAACCTCTAGAACCTCTTGCAGTGGAGCATAATGCTCATATTTATCGCCTCTACCTTTACAAAGGTATCTAAATATTTAATGAACCAAACAGCAAAATCCACCTGTGTGAGCAATCACAATCCTTGGTTCTTTAATAAATAGCAAAAAATTGCTAAAAGAGAATGTCCTCAATTTTCATTGCCTGAAGTGATATGCTCTGACAAATCTAACAGCTCTTTCTGTGTCATTCCTAATGCACTTGTCACTCAGTATTATCCATCCTCATTAATGACAATGGGAAAGTTTATCTTGGGAACACGTTTTAAATCATCCACTCTTTACAATGGGACCATGAAATCTCTTACAAAACATGAGGCGGGAACAACTCTGACAACAAAACCCCTTCCTGGCAGCTTTACTCTTAATTCCTGTTCAAGGAATAATGTGTTTATCATAAAACCATACGGAACGATATATTAGATGAAACTTGAAACAAGAATAGCTCGTTGGACTTTTTTCAAGATATGAAGTATTTTTCCAATATTTTTATTATGCCGAAAACAGTAAATCTTTTAGGAATGTGATTCTGTATGGAATCATACTCCCTCTTTTAGAAAAAAAAAGTTTTAAAAATACTCATAAAATAATCTGAATATTCAATAACCAAACACTTCTCTCAATAAAAAGTGATCTCTAACTGATGGTGTCTCGTTTGTACACATTCTGCTTTATCTATAAATATTCTTACCAGAGGTCTACGTTGCTCGCATAACAATACTTATGTTTAGTTTTCTCCAGTAAATACTCTGTTTTGTTTATCAGTTCTGAAAACTGATACGCCCTATGTGTGTGCAACAGATGGAATGCAACTATTCACTTTACTTGGGATGCTCTAATGTAAAACATTGATTTCTTCTCTCTTCAGAATCCCATTGGTAAGAAACAACACCAACAACTTTCCACAAAAGCACTAGTTAATGTAGCTTTCTTTCAAATATGTCTTTTCTTAGTCTGCTTTCAATAAATGCTCATCTTTTCGATCAATTCAGAAGGTAGCAATACAATTTCAAAACACAAACTCGAGAAACCAAAAATAAAAACAAACAACTAAATGATGCAAGAAAGTATTCCAGATATGCATATTAGAGTGCGCACAGACAACTCCTAAACTGAAAGTACAGAACAATATTGTCACACGGGATGCAAATACGCACCATGGTGCATGTAGGTGAGAGGCAGAGTCTGGAGAGGCAAAAGTAGAAGAGCTCATGGCATGTATATAATTATTAGTTGAGAATACAGCGGAAAAATGTGGTTTTTATACAGGATATGTAAGTAATCCACTGACAAAATCCTTTCAGTGAAGCCCATCTACCTTAAAGCCTTACTCTACAAACACAGTGAAATTTTTTCTTTGCAGGTTTAGGGGACTTTCAGTAACCTGAATCTAATTCTCTTGGCTTTTTCAAAGCCAGAATGTCCCTTAAGATCAGGAAAACGACAACACAGACCCAAGTCCACCTCAAAACTTTGTCTTTTCTATACTGTAACTGGTATCCTGAAACTTTCTGAAGTAGCCCATTTTTTCTAAGAATGACAGAACAAGGAAAGGACAGTTCTTCCTTCACTGTTTTCAAAGGTTATAAAGAAAGAAAGAAAAAAAAAACTAGAAAGAGAAATTTTCAGACTATTTCACAAGATTTTAGCAGCCAGTAGTTACTTGTCCTCCTATTCTGCAAGAATTCACTGTATTAAAAGAAAAATTAGAAAAATGTGCCTTTTAATTTAACCAATGAGAAATGAAATACCTCATCACTAATTTCTTATCAAAATATAAAGGAAAACTAAAAAGAAAAAAACTAATCAGGATCAGGATGCAAACAAAAATAAAATAAATATATGTTAATATCAGAATATTAAAAAGTAGCTATTTTAATGATATATAAAATGTTAATAAAATAAAAAATAATCTAATACATTTAACGATGATCCTCATTTACAAAATGTCTCTTTACTTAAGCAAAACATGAATTCCATTTAACCATAAAGCTCTTCAAAGCATCAGGAATCTTCTGCTAGTCACTTACTAGAATATCTGCATATTCAATATTTATGCTGCCTTTCTCTCTATCCATTTTTAAAGAGAATTAAAGGAGTAGCTAAACCTCTGCCAATGAGATGACAGGAAGGCTATTTTTAGTCTAGATGATGTAGACCAAACACAAACAGCCCATGGCTACGCTACTACTGAGGAGCAGTCTAAACACAAATATTAAATTTCCCTCTTATTAATTCCTTATTTTAACAGTCAGAAGGATTACGAATTAAGGATTTGTTTGTATCTCTTTATAAACACTCATCCTGGAAGCAGGACCATTCTTCCCTATATTACAGCAGAAAAAGCTCACATAGCTCCTGTCTCATTACTCTCTGGTAGCAAAAGGGTTTTGAAAGGGCATTTGAGGCAGCACAGGAAACCTGTAATCCGCCCAGAATTACAAAGCCTTATACTAAAAGGTGAGAAGCACTGATT
The DNA here is from genome assembly GCF_964211835.1 of Anser anser. Lineage (NCBI taxonomy): Eukaryota > Metazoa > Chordata > Aves > Anseriformes > Anatidae > Anser > Anser anser. The sequence continues at coordinate 8,477,935 of NC_139725.1, forward strand.
AAGAAGTATAAGGTGTTACCTCAGGGGCTTTAGATGGCAGAACTGAGACAAAAGTGACTTAAGCGACAACAGCAATTATTGATTAAGGAACACACTACTAAAAACCTAATAAATCAATGAGAGAACTGACGCAGCCAACAGATAGCAAACACCACCTCATAAAGAGCTGAAAATAAAATGCTGCTGAGGTGGTAACATATGGCAGCTCGATTGGCTGAGGGATGTGTTTGTTTTATACCTCGCTTGCTGTACATCAGGATGGGTAGAGGCCGTGGCTGTATCTATGAGCAGACCTTCCCCGGTCCAAGTGCGAGCGTGTACCGACCCCACGGCCTGCCTGGTTCCTACACGCCAGGCCTCTGCCTTTAGGCCAACAAAAGGAACAGGAGGCAGGCTTCCCTAGGTTAATGTTTTCCACTCGTAGGTGATGCTTGATTTAAAATACCAAATGCTGAATACTAGATTAGATGTTGGTATTCTGCTATGCTTTCCACCCGTACGCAGGTAACTACACGGACTTCAGGCTGCACGTAGAAGCGCACAAAAGCAGGAACTACCCGTGAGACTCAGTGCTCAAGTATAACTTCTCCTCTTGTTCATATAACTGTGTGTTGGCTCTCAAATAAAAGCAAGTAAGGGTGCACGTCCGAAAACTATAGTCTGGAACACCATAGGCCTTGACTAAGAGCAGAGGAATGCAACTGCCATGCCTCCATTTTTTCTGCCATTCACAGCCTCCAGGCCTATCTGCCAAGGGCAAATTTCTCAACTTCTCCAGCAGCCAACAATGACAAGGCAGGTCACTGCACAGCTATTATTCAAGAACATCAAATGTATTGCTTACAAACACAGAATTAAGATTCTAATTCAAAAATACTGTAGATATTCTCGGTATATGATGGAGACTTAGAAGGCCCCTCAAGATTCAGCTAACATGCCCGGGTCATCCACCTCAAACATTCATATATGTGTCTTTTTCAGAACAAGCAAATGTACAGCTCATTAGCAAGGATTACTAAAGATCTTAAAACTTTAAATATTAAGTAATCAGGTTATTTTAAGTATAGCAAGCACTGTTTTGGATGCAAGATGGAAATGATTTCTCTTGCACAGCACTATTCACGTGCACCCATTTAAAAGTGATAAACTGTTTCTTATTTTTGGTTTGTTTTTACTCTTAAACATAACTCAGGCAGACATGATGCCCAAGGATTAGTGAGTTAATATGAAGAAAAGATAAACCCACTTGGTAGCTACTTTTTTAACATACAAATTTTATGAATCTCCAAATAAAAATTCTTCAGTAATTCTTGCTATAACAGGCTTGAAGCAGGACAAAAGAAGATAAAGAGGCCACAGACAATATCTTCATCAGATAAAACACATGGTTTTCTCAAACTTTAAATCCCTGAAATTAAGCAGTTAAAATGAATTATTTTCATAGAGTACTACCAGCTGTTTTCTGAAAGCCAAGTAGCCTATGGATGGTTTAAACTGGCACCCAAAATTACTACTATTTATTTATTTACGGATACTGATATAAAGTTTTAGTTACTGTGCATAATACAGTTACTGTTCACTTTCTTCAGAAGGAAGGACTGAGGAAAAAAGGAGCTGAACTGTTACTTGGTAATGCCATTCAAATCTAAGCTTTAACACAGGGGTTTTGATATTACATCAGTGTTAAGCTTTTCATAAGACTGGAAATGTTAACCCTTAGACTACAGTTTTCAAACTTGAAATAAAAAAAAAAAAAGGAATTTGTTTGATTAAGCATGTTACTAATCATAGGAAAGACTTTCCATTGTTGCTCTGTTTTCCTACACATTGACATTTTAACCCTTTCCAAGTTTCAGATGAGGGTATTTCAGAGTTTCCTAGTTTACAGAGTACTTTTTCTCTACCTGAAGATCAATAATCAAAAGCATAATAAGCAGTACAGAGACAAGAAGATCCAGATGGCTGCCCAACTCTTCCATGTTAAGATGTGAAGTTATCCTCTTCTCATTTTTAATGAACAGCCCTGAACTCCTACATCAATGCATTTTGATAAGGTAAGGTATGCTGTAGCCCTTCGGCTGAGAAAACCTGACTTTATTTTTTATTTTCCTGCATTTAAAGAAATGTATAACATTCAGAGGTATCTTTTACTGTATAACATCATGATTGAATTCATTATGGTTTGCAAAGTGAGAATATTATTCAATTATGAAATAGCATTTTTATTCAGATTTGGTGGCGTTTTAAAGAGCATTTAATGGAGGTGGTACGCAGTTCCTGCTGAGAACTGCTATGAGTGTACTCCTTAACTCTTTTTGCTTCTTAAGCATTCACCATCAGTATCTTTCCAACATATCCACAGACCTTTGAAAAGATCTTGAAAAGCCTATTTTAGTGCTAAAATAGAACACTTGTAGATGAAGTTTTTAATCTTTACCAACCAACATTTTTACAAAAGATCTCTTCAGCCTATCTACCTTCTAATGCTTAGAAACTGGGAATACGTCAACTACTTCAGTTGTCTGGCAAATACAAGATAAGTTGACCCATTTATTTACAGACTGAACAAGGCCAATCCATTTCATGCTGCAGCGCTGACCCTTAGCACAGATCCTGTGAATGAGCAGTCCATTACAATATGTACAAGCGACCTTTAATTGCATTAATGGCTTTGTTGCATGTTTTTCCACTGCGACAACACAATTATGGAATAAATATTTCTAATCAACATAATTATTTGTTTAAATAAAAACATATAGGACTTTGGTTTACTGACAAGGAACTGCAGATCTAGCGTATTATGCTTTAAGTGCTAAAGATCTGAAAAACTGAATGAAACCCTCATTATACTTGCAAAATGTCAAGCCCATAAAAGAGATGTAACTTATGAAATAAATTTCAGGCTATTATACAGCTTCCTCTGCAATCTAAAAGTTAATGGTACCTTCCTCCGTTAATCTTCAGAATATCTAAATAAATTTACATTATTTAGTATTACCCAATCAGAATAAGGTGGTAATTTCAAATCAAACTTTTTTACACATTCACATTTTGAAATTCCATATAGTGCATAAAACTTATTACTAGATTTCAGTTCTATGTATTATTAGAATTCAGAGTGTTTTTTCTCTTTAAATAGGAGCACTCCAAGTGCTGTTTTACCTCAAGTTATTATAATTCAAAAATAATCTCCCAAAACTTTATCTAAATTGTACTGTCACAATTTTAAACACGTTTATTTATGCAAAATTGTTTGAAAGAATGTAATACATTTTTGACAGGCAGTCTTTTACAATATTGAAATCAAATCCTTGATTTCATCAAACCCTTCATATTCTGTGCCTTATTCCTGGAAGGCTCATGCCAAAATGATTTAGTTTGATTTTCTTTAACAATGGTAGGTTGGCTTGACAGCATCTGACAAAACAATTCAGTGAAGTACACTATACCAGGTAAAGAGAACCTGAACTGGCTACTAGATGAAATAATGCAGAATGGAGCTTGGAATTATAACAGAATTAGTTCTGCAGGAGAATCTTTTTAAAATATTATTTTTAGATTAAGTATTATTAATTTTATATTAACAAATTGTTATGGTTTTATATTTGCTATCATTTGACCTTTGTTTAAATAAGCCAATGGTAATGTATTTATTAATATCGCAGGAAAGATGGTCAGGAAAAATCAACGCAACAATAGTTTGGCATGCATTTCATTTGAATGTTATTAAAATGTTTTATCCCTCTTGGTTAGAAAATTTAGTTTTACATGCAGAGTTCCCTGAATGCAAGTCCCTGAGTTGAAGTGGAACATTCAGTACTAGAGTTTTGCCAGGTGTGATGCTGCTGTTCCAGGCAAGCTGAGGAAAAAGAGGTTTTCCACATAATCCCCAAGGGCATTTGTATTCTCAAATACATGGGGATCAGAGGCCCAAAAGATTCTATTACATTAGAAAATTTAAGAAATTCACTTTCTGTAACACTCCAGAAAACTTCTGTCTCACCTTTAAACCAGCAATACCTGCAAAGGATGATCCATGCTATAGGCACTGGGCAGCCAGGCAGTCTTAAGCCTGGTACAAGCAGGTTCCATTCTGAGGTTACAAGGGTTACATGGGGCCAAGACTTGTAATGTCACAAGTTGGTGGGGGCAAGATTTTTAATGTCACAAGTGCACGATTCTAAAATACAAAAAGTTGTTTTTTATGGCTATACCAAGGTATGATTTACTAGGTTCCTAATATCACAGCATACAATGCATGGTATATATTAGCTTTGGTGTTACATTGCGTGAACTTTATCTCAGCAATTCTGAATTCATTGCCATGTATTACTGACTGCTACAGAACTATCACCTTAAGTTTCTAATCATCTAAAGTTTTGCTTTTTGACAGTTCTCAAGCTCACATTCTTTTCATTAAAATATTGCCTGAAATAGTTAATTAATTCAAATGTATTTATTAAATTCCAATCATGTGACTTCAAAAACACCAGTGAAATATGATCAGGATAAGTTAGAGTCATTAACGAAGGATGTTTCAAGTAAAACCTTCTTGGAAGAAGCCTAAAAAGTAATGCTATTAGAAGTACAGTGGACATCTAATTCTGCTGGCTGATACAGAGGTTGGTATAGGATGTGTGTGTATTTTAAAAATATGTTGATCCCACATGTACTGGTGACAGGGTCGATTTGTTCCTCCAGGAGAAACAGCTCACTAATAATCCTAAATAGCTATGCCCACACTTGTTCTTCCTGTGTTTAATGAATAATTACAAATGTTAGAGGAAGCACGGTTTGCTATTCAGCGACATCACCATATCCTGATTTACTTAGGATCAACCTTGTGCTACGCGTGTATAAAAAGTATAGCAGTGGCTAATTGCACTTCCCTTTGCGAAGAGGAAGTTTATCACAGTATAGTCAGTGTGAAACAAATTAAAAGGGATCGAATGAAAAAAAAAAAGGGGTATGCAGAGATTTCAAATGGAAACTATGTACAACATATGTCCTTTACAACATATGTCCTGTTTTCACTTGCTAGATTTACAACCTTAAAAGAAAAGTTTTAAGTCTATTTCCAAATGCCGCTGCTAGACACATAACATGCATATGAATATCTGGAGTTACACTTTCACTCATTTTGGCAATCATTGATATTCCTATCAATGATTTTCTTATCTTTCTTATCTGTCCCTTTATTGATGGATGAAGAAAGGACATTATCTTAATAATGCCTTTGGAAGCAGACATCTGTTTTAAATTATATATAGATTCTACTGCTGCCTTTTTTTTTTTTTTGTGATTATGCTTCCTTCCAAAGACATATCCTTTGGCAGAGTGCTCCATAGTACCATGTTGTATCTGCCTGCCACTGGGAAACCAGCAGCTTTGCTGCTGTAGGAATCCTCTACTTCCGACTTTCTTGTCTTCCTGTTTGGAAACACCTCTCAGACAAGAAGTGATCTCCTGAACTCAAAAATTAAGCTCCTGAAAGTTATGTACTTTTCCCATGTGGCAATTCTCCATGTAGCTTATGATACTTGGCTTCAAACAGAGCTATGTTTTAAAGCTTTTTATTCTGGCTTGCACAGGTGCTACAGAGCCATCAAAACACAACTAACTTGTATTAGCTGGCTCTTGTATTCATCAAAATAAAGAAAAACGAAATTTTCACATCAGCTGTACTTAGACAAATATTATACCACTTATAGGAAAAAGTTTATTCTCTATATTATTAACAATTGACTGTTAACGGAAGATTTAAAAAATAAACAGTAAAGCAAAACTAGGGAATTAAAAAAAATCATAACGTTTCTTATTTGCAAACGTTTATCTGAATTTATGAACAGTTTTAACTTTAAATACATTTTTTTTTACATTTAACTTTAAATACATTTTTTATGTTGACCAGACAGTGAGAAAGGGAGTTAATCAAATATGAATCTTCTCCAACTGTCTTGTCAAACCAGGTAATGATGTCCTGCCAGCCAAACTCAGAGGGAACATGTGAAACAAATACAAAAGTAAACAGGCCTTAAGCTGCCCAAGGGAAAGTCAGCAAGATGGCAATTTCAATCATTTGGAATAATACTAAAGCAGCCTTAGGCTTTTCTCAGAATGGAAACATGTCACTGTTACTGCAATATTTCAACAAATCAGAAGGCAAAAGAAAGGAACGCTTATGTAATCACAGCCATGGAACAGCACTTTGCTCAACATTAAGGTGGAAAATAATTAAGAAGAATTTCCTTGTTTTGTGTGTAATTGTACCTAAACAACAAAGACAAATAATGTTTCCTCATAAATTCTAGGAGTGAAAAAATCAAACAGATACAGATTCCTTTGGTTTCGATATAGGAGGCTTTGGAACAATGAAGAAGATCTATCAAATAAAAATGTGAGCATAATGTTTCTACAAAATTTATCAAATGTTGATAAAAGTAACACTCTGAGCTAGAAACAAAGCAAAAATATTTCAGAAATGACTCTGCTGAAAAGTTTCATTAAGATAAATGGGTTGTCATATCACTTAACTGAGAAATCAAAAAATATTTCAAATATTTGGGGAACGTACCTAATCAGTAAACTTTCAGTATGTGTCTAGTCATGTAGCCATCTTTTAGTCAATCATCAGAAAATCAAAGGCAAATTGGCATGACTCAACCCAAACTTTAATACCGCATGATTGTGTCGTGTAAGCTTGTTTTGTGCGAGGGCTGCTGTGGTTTTAGCAGAGAGATTAACGACCGGACCTAAGCTGGCCTCCAAACCTTGCCCTGCTGATGCCTCAAGCCCTTTGAAGTCTGACCATCATACCTGGCAAAACAACAGTGGGAACTAGGCTGGTGTCAGATCTAATCAAGTTTCCTGCCTCAGCATAGCTAACTATGGGGTACACTAATTGGCCCAATTGCGGATTATACCTTTTGCTACAGATTCAAGACAATAATTTAGTCAAATGATGGTTTTTATCTCCTTCTAATTAAGATTCCAAAGTGGGAAGAAATAGGATTAGACAGGCTAACTTCAAAATTGTGTCCTTTAAAGTGGTATGCACATATGATAGGTCTCTGATAATATTGCATATAATAATATATTGCTATTAACTAACATGAAGATCTGGGAAAGCATGATGTAGCTACTGCACCTTTCACCAGAAGCATCTATGTTTTCCTGGAAAAGGTCTACCTCATAATTTGAAAATGGAAAACGAGCGCTCATAACTATTCACTAAAAAGCAGTGTCATTCTTAAGTTGAAAAAAACACCTTTAGAACACACTTCAATCAATCTTATTTTGACAAAGAGATGAGAAAAAAAATGAAACAGTTATATGATTCTGCAGATTATAAAGAGGTAGAATCCCTCCCACAAAAATGAAGTCTAATAAAACAATTTTGACATTTAAAGTTTTTTACTGATGGGGGCCAAACTGTAAAGAGTTACTTAACTGGTGAGCAATCCAGACATGAGAAAATCCATGTCCCATGCCCTCATTATAAACTGTAAAATAAGAAAGGTCTAATGGTGAAAACCCTTGTTGGAGAAACCTTGCCATAAATCAGAGGTTGTGTATTTCTAACTTTTCTTGCGTAATTAGATTTTAAAGTGGCATTTCAAATAGAGGTTACTATTATTACCCCAAATTGTGTACGCAATGAAGTGGCTGTTTTCCAAAAACTGCTATGTACTCAAAATATACGTTGAATTCACACTGAAGCTACTAAAGAAGTCATAAACCCAGACGCACTTTGCATAAGCCATACTCTCTCCTGCTTTTACCGCAGACTGTTGTGCCGCTTTATGCTTTTACCACCAGAACAAAACCGACTGCTGACTCATCGCATTCTAACTGCGGAACCCAGTTTTAGAAGACTGTATTCACATCCCTTCTTAATTCAATTTTCCCTTGTTCCCATTTTCTTACAAACCTCATTGCTACAGTCAGCCTAGCTGTAGTTTGCCTCTCCTAATGTAAGGAAGAAAACCTTTTGGATTACAGATCAGTGAAATGTACAGGAAGATCACACTAGGACAGCGATCCCATGTATTTGAAAACGAATAGTTTGTGTCAGTCTAATTTCTATAAAGCATATCTCTTAACAGAAACTGAAAGGGGCTGCAGCTGAGCAATGACGACAGAAATTTTTCAAGTGGGTCATCCACGCATGTCTAAGGCGACAGGTTGTTCCAAGAGTTCCACTGCCCCCATTTCCTACAGTTCTGGGCCATGGCTAATGAAATATTTTTTTACAGAGCCTCCTGGTTAGTGCCCCTCTTCTGCCCCGCCCCCCATCAAATTGCATTACAAATGAGAATCCCAAATTCTAACTGCTGACAGAAAAATGATATCCTGAGTCAGGATTTACAGTAAGGAAAAAACCTAAATATTCTAATTCTCAGATGTAATAACAGTGAATTTCCTATGCTGTGAAATGATGGGGCATGCTTCTTTGCATTTCTGAAAACAGTAATAACATTTGTATTTTGAAACCTACCATAGACTATTAAGGTTTTTGTTTCTAATGTGCCGCTTAAAAGCTGTTGTTAAAATGGCTTAATACCTCACAATGCCTGGCTGCATTAACCACTTTCTCTGGAAAATAAGAAACATGACAAATGAACGTCTTTGGAGAAAAAAGCCTGCCTTCACATATTTGCCTTTAAGTGGCTTTTGAAGAGGATACCTCTACTTGAGAAACTTCTAGCACGCATGCAGAGATGACCTGCTTGAGGAACTGGCTGCCTGATTAACTATTAACTACTCTCAATAGGATTAGATAATTAAAGACATTGATGACCATTAATTAGGAGGAGGGCACCTTAATTTGTCACTTGATAGGGCCCTTTCAATGATTTATAGGTTAGGGCTACTTGCAATTGTGAAGGGGAGGGGGCAGTGAAGAGAGAGAACCCTCAAGTTACCTTATCAAGTGGCCAGCTAAAAAGGGCAGAGGGTCAAATAAGGGCCAAAGTGGTCACTTAAGGGTGAAGTCCCAAACACCAAAGCAGTGCCAAGCCACATTGACCATAATTTGGTGATGGAGTAAAAAATATGCTAATTTATTGGTGGCAATTCTCTCTTTTTATGGTTTCAAGCAGTTAAGACAAGTGGCCTGCTTAAGAGCTTTTCATTTGAAAAGAGATTAAACAAAATGGTTTGTCAGGGATGCTTGGCTGTTTTATGTCTTTGTTAAAAAAAATTTGCCCAGACTGTACCGATGACTATCACATCACCCCAAAAGCCATCTTCCATCTCTAAGCATTACTTGGTTAATAAATACATCAGCTCTAATTGCTTAATAGTGCTATGTTCATTTGTTCTTTAGCAAGATTAAAATGAAATACATCTTTTGTATTACTGCCTTCTATCAGGACTGTCTGCATAAAGGTCACAGAAAAAAGTTTAAATTTAGTAGGAAATTTACTTAAGGACATTAGTGTAAATGATACTGTGTTTAAAATGACATAAAAGAGCGAAAGGTGATTTCAGTAATGCAAAGAAAATGGTTTCTGAATACTGATAAGGACACTTATCCCTCATACCACACACAATTTTAGGCAGCATTATACATTAAAATCCCTCTACTGGGGTAATAACATGTAGCTACTTTCCCACCCACTAACACAAGTAAGAGCAAGTCATTAACATTTAATTAAATATGCTCCTGACATCCTTAGAAACATGTCACGCTTTGTTATTGAAGGTTGTGGCCTACTTTCTATGTACATTTTAAACCAAAATAAACTATTTATAACGGACCGATTTAGTGCAGCAAATGAGACATCTTCAATTAGAAGGCACACTACCATATTTTATAAAACCATTCGGAAAAGCAAAACCAACGCAATGAATTTACAACATCGGGTGCATATTTCCTGTAGTTCACAAAACGAAACATAAGAGATGGGATTAGCTCCACCTTTTGGGTTCGAAATAGTGAAACAAAACTGCTTCTCTTACCTCAATGGTGAACTGCTTCCTTTTTAATCTAAAAGCAAGGTCCTTCGTGTCTGACACATCACAGATCAAGCTATTAAGCCGAGGAATCTGATGTACATGAAGCAAACCTTGTGGAAAGAAAAAGTAAAGGAGGTGAAAAAAATAAGAAAACGCTGTCATCCAGATGCATAAATTAGAGTCTTACAGCAGAATTCTGTATATTTACACACACTCATCCTCCCCTTTTTAAACTGGAGCTTACTACCAGGAGCAATGAAGCAAACGGTGCGATTATACTCAAGTAATCAAGCAGAATAAGATAAACAGAAATCCTTGTGCGAGGAAAACTAATTGCACTTTGGTACAGAAGTACAGATGTAAAGAGGGATCTTAATACTTGTCAAAACTACAGCCGGTTTGTGTGTGATTTTCTCTTGTATTTACAGTAAGCAAATATGGCTATCACCTTGCATGCTGCCCACGGCACCACTCAGTGATCTTTATTTTATTAAATGCACCAGTAAGCAGCCAGCAAAACAAGGCTTATGGGTTACTGATAACCACTGAAGCTCTAATGAGCAGTACCGCGCTTTGCGCCTGAAAGCGGCTTGGAAAAAAGTTTCTGGAAAACACCAATTCAGATCACCATTTTTGATGAATTTTAACCCCTGCGCCATCCTAAGAGAGATACATTTTCTTCCCGCGAGAGGTTGATGTAGCCGTTCAGATTTTTTCCCCAGTACTAGGTGCACTGCAAGCTCTGCATTCTGTCACTTGCAGCTCAAGCTGATTTTTTCTGACAAGGACGCTGGATGGTTTTTGTGCAGCCTAATATAGTTTCTGAACAACCTAAGGGTGATTTTCTACATCTGAAAACCAGGAAAATTCTACAGGGTTTCTCGATTACTGGCCTATATTTGCTATTCATAAAGCCAGTGTCAAAATGGAAATACTGAACATTTACAAAAGACATCTCACTTGAAAACGGCAGCTAGGAGAAAGAAAACTCAAACACTAAAACCCTTATTTAAAATAAGGCAAGTATTTTTCAGGGGTTTATTTTTTTTTTTCTTTTTTTTTTCTTTTTTTTTTTTTTTAAATAAAGGGACAATAAGGGAAGAAATTTTCCTAAAATTTAAATACTTTAAAAAGCCTAATTTTTACAGGTATTAATAACAAAATTTTCAATATTATTACAAAGATATTTTTACACATTGAAGCCTTCTATCCCTTTCTCCAAAGATATATAAAAATATTTATTTTGGTTTTGAGTTCAAAATATGATTATTAGATATAAGAACAGCAGGCATAACAAAGGGCTGCTTATATATATATTTAAAAAAAATAATTAAAGAATCTACATCATTTTTATTTTACTGATTCTTCAAGCACCTAAATTTTCGGGCATTTTAACAAAATTACTAATGCAGTATTCATTAAATAATGCAAGAATTTAATCAATTTTTTCCTGAGTAATGTTAAAAACTTCCATCATCTGTAGTAAATAAATAATCTTGAAATATATTCATACACAAAAATTATCCACACAGTTAAGACCTTTAAAAATACTTATTTTTAGAATGTTAAATTAAAATTGTCTAAACCTCAAAAGCTATGAGACGGCATATTACTTAATATATATATACACACACTTAATATATATATATATTTTAAGTAGTACTTAAAATGATTTCACATACATTTTTACAGGAAAACAGGAAATAACTGCTAAAATGCACATTGTCTTAAAAGATCTCTTCACTGCTGAGAAAAGGAGTATCAAATTGACAGAATTATGCTAGCATAAACAAATGCCACATCACAATTATACAATTGGAAAGATAATTAGGTGCATTATTCTAGCTTTTGTTCACAGTTTCTTTTTCATTCACCTTTTTCAGATGAGGAAATATGCACTATTTTCTTAGTGAAAAAGATTTTTCTCTGATTTATTAATTACAGCCTGCATACACACAGTGGTGTCTCAACACCATCTTTGCTTCTTTTTCTACATATTTTGCTGTGGCAAACACTGCCACATTCTCACATGTTTGCAGCAGGTTTCGGATAAGCAGTTTACTTTCAGCTGAAGGTTTCCATGGAACTACAGTAGTATCACAATAATAATAGCTGTAATTTATGCACACTCAGAGCACTGCTCTGGATTAGCTAAAACTGTTTGTTATTCACTGCTTGGGCTATGCATAACATCTAATCTCATCTTTTAAAATTTAAATAGTTCTGCTGTAACACCTTACAAAATCCTTGGGAAACAAACTGCAGGATTAAACACCATTACACATTTTGAAGATAAATCACTTGAAAGGCTACATGCCTTTTTACCAAGATGAGTTTCATATTTTACATGCCCCGTATATCCATATTTATTTCTTTAAGTTCATAGCTGCCATAACCGAAAGCTGCAAAACAGTACATTATTTTTAGATAAAGTTTATATAGCGCATCATTTAGCAGTTTATTCACCTTAATATATGCTTTTCCATGTTCTCTACTTAAAACTTGGCAGATCAGAAGTATTGATTTCATGACAAGTTCAGCTCACTGGTCAGATGATTGCCAAGCCTCCTCTGCATGTGAATTCCCCAAAGCCTGCCTGTTGAGATGTACATCTGATTGAGCCATGCCTCAGTAATACGGCTTGACAACATGCAAGGAGTTGCCATGTTTCCTTTGCAGCCTTAATGCACTTTACGGAAAATTTTCCAAACTCAAGACTGGTTAGCAAGGAGAAACATTTAAGAGGTATATTCTAAAATGAGACCAAATGCTACTTTATAGCAGATACCCAATTGGAGGGTAAGCTGTTATGTGCCCTAGAAACACTCAGGGCAGACTTTTTGCATTGCTAAAGATGGAACTTACCGTGGTAATCCTTGTATAATGGATTGGTTTCTCTCTCAGAGCCAATAAATGATTCAAGACCAACTACCATATCTGACAAGTTTGTTACACGTTCCATAATTGCTTTATTCTGTAAGACACGGAAACAAAATACACATCATATGTGATGAAAAAGGTAATTAATGTTCATGGACTAAGCCTTGGTCTTCTCAATGACAAACTGTGGGAAAAAAATAGGTCATCAATACCTAGAAATTGCATTGAGGACTTTTCTTATTTTTTTATTTTTAAAAATGGCTGGGAATTTATTTCTAAAGGAAAACATATTTGACACAAAGAAAACATAAAAGAGCCAACTTAGTACTAAATTAATCTTTTCGTAATCTTCGTAAGATAAGCGCTAGTTCATATTGGAGATATTTACAAGCTATGTGGCAGTTAAGCACCATACATTGATTGTATTGAGTCGGATGCCCAGCTTTTGTTTATGTCCTGAAAACCTTGTTTCTTAAAACACTTAGTCTTATCTAGTATTTTGAGCATGCACAACCCACGATTACTCATTTTAGTCACTAAGCAGCACAGATTAAAAAGTAGAAACAAAGCATTTTCTCCAGTATTTCTCTTTCTAAAAGTTCCTTTCTACAAATCTGAATCTAAAGCTTCAAGTTGCATTACCATTTCTCAATGTATTTGTGATTTGTAAGTGCTTTGATAATGTCATGATTTAATAAACAAAAGGAAAAAGAGACAAAACTGTGCTAAAAAGCAAAATACTTCTTTAAGATACGAAACAGTTACGTTAGAACTGCCAGGACAGCTGGTGTACTCTTCTTCCTGATGGCTGTAGATGCTCTGCCCATCATATCTCCAGGGGTATCAAGTCCAATCACCTCAAAACACATCCATGCCAAGTACGAAGAATTAGCTCTGTAGCTCCAAGCTAGAATTTTGTATTTTTGTTTATCTTAAAGTCTTCTGTACATTCTGAGCTTCCATTATTAGAGTACGTGACTAACAGTACAAAAAGTCAACTTAAATACTGGTAAACCATTTGAAAATGACAATTTGCGCAGTAATTGGGACCAGAGAGAAAAGGAACATCCCATGGTAATTTAGTAAAGTCTGTGCATTACACTGACATACTGGTTTGTTAAAATCCTGAATACACCAACTGCTTGCACGAGCCCACATTTCAACAATTTATCTAATCTCCTGGCCACAGAGAAGCCTATGAGGCAGGTATGGAAGGTGACCATTTCCTGCTCCCATCAAAGAGGATCTGAACTCCATTTTTAGACCATTACACAAAGTAACTGTGGCCTGTCCTGCCCAGCCCAATCTGCTCAGGGTACAAGGCCTAAAGCCACCAATCCCCTGGTACCTCCACCACCCCCCTTCTCCCCACCTTATGGGCCAGATGGCATTAAATCCTGTGGACTGGTCTCTTTTCAAAGCTGCTACTTGTGCATAGGCCAAAATGGTCTATCCCTGTGGAATCAGAGAACTTCAATTTTACCTGCAAAGTCTAACAATGGATAATGATAAAATAATGTTGCTAATGAATTTCCTTTCTGAGCAATAATGAAAGTGAATTGAGGTAAAAGAAAGTTGCTTCCATATCAAGCCTTAAACTTCATTATTGTTTGCCCTAATTATATCTACCACTGAAATATTAAAGCTGACTTTCAAATTTTTTCCTCTTCTGGGAAGAAAGAGAGAGCATACCGTATTTTAATGGAAACTCTTGGTCACACTGTTTTACTGGGGTAATCACATAAAGATGCTATAAATCTGAAGTATCCAGTGATCTCTGCAAAACCACAGACTGGAAATTACCTTATTTTGCCAGTTTTAACCAGGTTCCTGAATATTATTCATATTAGCAAGAAACACTAAACTTATATAAACAAATAGGTAAAATACTGGTGATTTCTGGAAGCTAACTTGAACTCTTAATTAGGAAAAAAAATTAGACCATTTGGAAAAAAGTTTGCTGTCCACTAATCTTTTTGCTTGCAGGTTTTGACAAACAATGGCTACAAAAACTGTGGACAGAAAGATGCTCAACCATCAGCAAGGCACCTTCATCATTAAAAGTCCCGTAAACCATAAGAACAGCATCGTTCCTAGTCAATCCTAGTTCTGGAAAAATTAAAGTGAGGGATAGCAATTCAACCTAATGACACACAGGCAACAATTCAATATGTTGTTCAAAGCTCCTCTTCGGAACAGGTTTGCTTTCTTAAATTGTAGTCTGTTTGCCTCTGTTGATTTTGTTTTTGTTTTTAAAGTGTGTCAAAATACTCTCTCAGCTTCATGCAGCATATCTTGGGAAATACTTTCCACGATGAATTGCCACAACAAATAGACATTTGCTTATGTGGCATTGTTGTCATAGATCTGTATCTATCATGTATTTTCTAGTTTGCAGCATTCAGCACATTAATGTCCAATCAAAGCTGACGTCAGCACACAGATAGTTGTGATGTATGGCATACTGACATAAACACACAAATCATGTTGCCCCATCTGGGCTTGAAAATTTAACAGAGCTCCAGATCTTCCTCCAGCCCCATACAAATCTACCTCCTGCTTCTGGCATAAACTTGGCAGCTCTGGAGATGAGCCAGGACACGGTTAGGAGGGAAGCCAGGAATGGGGGGATTCGGGGAAAGAGTTTGTTGGCAGCTAGATGAGGTATTGTTTTAAATAACATTAAAAATAAATTTAAAAAAAGAAAATCCACCACCAACAACAACAAAACACAACCAACCTAATCCTGGAAAGTTTTCAGTCTTGGTAGACATACAGCAGTTTTTCTATATTAGTTAGTTCAGCCAAAATATAATTATTCTAACAACATGGTAGCAACCCTGTTGTGCAGGCTGGGCTGAGCATTCATTCTATATCTTACTTAGTGCTCACTGCTTTAGACAGAAATTTTCTTTTAAGCTCAAACTTGTAGTATCTGAGCTCAAACAAAGTGCACTTTCAAAACACTGTTGGAAGGAAATCCATTTAGCTACTTGGACATGTAAATGGGAACTGTACATACGTCTTTAACCAGCTTTTAGAGAAAGGCAATTGTGGAAAAAGATTGCTTTGTTCTACTTATTTGCAGAATCTACAGAGCTTTAAGTAATTATTTATGGATGTTTAAAATACTTATTTACAAATAAAGCAGTCTAAAATGTATTATCTTCTGTGTCTGAATGTAAAGCACTGTATTCTACCAACACAAACACACTGAGAGCCTGTATGCTCAAACATACATACTGAAATTAATACTGTCTATTGCTTCTGGTTTGAGTTCTTAATGAATATCAGTATTATCATTACCACTATTTATCAAATCAACTTTGGTTCAGCTGGATTCCATATTAGAAAAAAAATCTCTTTGCTTTTTCTGCTTTGATCTAATTTCTAGATCTCCACTCATTTGCTGTCAAAATTCTTCCAAAAACCCAGAGATATGCCAGCCCATTTTTATTCTGTCAGATTCTAAAGAAATTTAAAAATCATAAAATTTATGTAATAGGAATATTTAAATTCAAAGTCTTTGTGCTACATTGAGTAGACAAAAGTCTAAGAATGGAAAATCTTTTTAGAAGAAGCTCAACATTTCTACATAGTAAATACAAACAATCTCAAAATTTAAAAGAAAAATAAGAGACTCGTTACAGATCTACAATGAAATGCAACTAGCACCTGTTAAGCTCTTGAGTCACACAGATTTCATAAATTTGTATTATCATCAATACATTAATAAACAGATTTTTAATATCAATTTATATATTGAAATGAACACTAGGTATTTTAAGACTGCCTTTTGTCAAACAGACATTAGGCCTATATTTTGGTAGTGAGACTACATTTAATTCTGTACCTTTACATTCTGGTAAACTAATTCTGGTAAACATTTACATTCTGATAAGCTAGTCACATCACTGAATTTCTTTAAAAAAGTTTAATTACAAATTTTAATCCTAAAATGGGTTTCATTACGTGAAAAACAAACAAACATACAACCAACTGCTAGCACTGGGACAAAACAACAAAAAAAAACATCTGGAATTGCATACATTACATATGACAGCTCAGAATTCAAAGATGAATTCAGATACTCCCCATCCAGCGTAGATAAAACTGTAATTGTCGTTACCAACAGGTGAGTCCAGTAATCCTGACATTTTATTTGAAGGGTGTCGAAGCACCAAGTGAGCAAGTTTATACAAAGTGATATCAACCTTGTGAACTTAAGGCGAATTTTGGTATGCAAGTTTTCAGAACAAACCCAAAAAATTGGTTGTGCCTTTTTTGTCTCTTACAACTCCGACATAACACTGAAGTACGCTTAGTGTGGTAACATGTGCAACCACATTGGAATATAACGAAACACTGGCTGGATATTCAATAGATGAAATAACTCTTGATATTTACCAAGAGATTAGCATACAATATGGTGGTAATGACTTCACAGTATGCAAATATTTACCATTAGCCATTACTACTTAATCTCCAAAGGATTTTAAATTGAAAAGATAAATTATTAATATTAAAAGACATGGCTTATATATTTATCACCATTTGTTATTAATTACTACTACTACTAAAATCACAGAATTACCCATACATTTTATCTTGGTAAAAGAAGTCAGGTATTAGGCCATTGCACTAGTTTTACACAGATACAGTTTGTGTGCTTTTTAATTATTCAAAAATTCTGAAAGTAAAAGATTAATAAATGCTCTGCCAAAAACTGTTCTATCAGAAATCAACGAAGCCTGTGAAGTCTATAATTCTAATACCCATTCTAACTCCAAGCTGATTAGCACCATTTTCAGTGCTTCCACACACCAAATCTACTAACTGAACTTTGAATTTAGGCTATAAAATTAATGTTTGTTCAGACCACTGAATAAAGATGAGCAACGGTAGTTACATTAAGGAATTTTGGTATGTAGAAAACTGTATCAATATCACAAGAAAACTGAATGCAGGTGTGATGTCTTTGCTAGAAGATGGATAACAGAAATATTCTTCAAGGATTTTCTACAACCTTCTAACACTTTCAGTGATGAGAAGTACACATGTAAGGATTCTAACAATCTCCTTTTACCTTTGAGGAACCTTACTGACTGTAATAGAACTTATGTATAAATATCTATTCACATGGATGAAATCAGAGAAGCATTGATTTTGATTTGTTTATATGTACACTATATTAGTTTAGCAAATTTCAAGCAATGAATAATTATCTTTTAATAATTTTACACATGTTACAGAAGCAAAGAAAGGACATGTAGCAAAGACATGAGCAGGTAATTAGACACAACATACTCACCCAAATGAGAAGGGAGTGACAAAGCATCTGTTGGCCAATATGTTACATGATACATTAATTCCAGATTTTGGTTGTTCTTTTAAAGTTGCTTTTAATAATGTTTGTATTGATAGTCTTTATAAACTCAGAGTCTTTCAACCGTGAAACTAGTTAGAACGAGCATTTTTGAATCTTGAAAACTGAAAACATTTGAGCCATTGTTACCTTCTCTCACACCTGAAACAGTGCCACTTCTATGGGAAATTTGCAATGATTATCATCAAACATATCAGATGAAGCTGGATGACACAGTGCCCAGCTAAAAAAAAATCTGCATAAATTTTCAAAAAAAATTATTAGTCATGAAATCAAAACTAAATATCACACACTAAAAACTATCTTTCAATCTTCACTGAAGATGGATGACCTGGACTTGTTAATTATTCCAGCTAAAAAGGAAATAAATGTCAGAAAACCTTGGCACCCCAAATACAATGTATGTTTGCTTTGCCATTAGAGCGAAGACCTGAATGAGAGCTTCTTTACAAGGATGTTGAAGGCCAACAGGGAAATGAGTGATGACATAGCATAGAAGAAATGAGCAAATCAATTACAGTTGCTGTTGAGGTCTACAGAATGAAAAGTGAGAAAAAAAGCCTACATAGCTTAAATAAAATTATCCATCTGATGATCTCCAAGTGCTTCACAAAACACCAGCAAGTGTTGCATTCCTCATTTACAAGTAATGAAACAAGCACAAAGATGCCACATGACTTGTCCAGAAGCACAAGCCAGTCAACAGAGGGCCAGGGATTGAACTCACTCTGTTACTGAAGCCCTGACTACCCCTAGCTCTTTGAGGCCTGGTTTAGGAGGCTGTAATTAAGGCTTTGGGGTGCCACATGAAAATATTTAGTGGCATGGCAAAGATAACATGTGAGTCAAAACCCAGAAAGCTGGGTGCTGAAAATCTACCTATTATCTGACAGAAAGAGGTGACAGAGGTATGGGGTGTTACTGGGTGACACTTTCTGAGCTGAATCCCTGTTCAGTGCTTTACTCGTCTGACTCAGCATTCATGAACTGAAAGCACAGGCTGCAGGTGACCACGAATGGTTCTGGGGAGGAGGGTTCTTGCTCGAGTCCTACAAGGTGGGTAAATGAAATAAGCCCAATTGACACCCATTGCTTTCTTCTCCAGTAAACGATGAGGGGCTGGGAAGAAATTTGTGCATGACTTGAGCCCAGCACCTCCCTGGAACACTATTTGGTCCTTATTAATGAGTTTGTCTCATTGGTATTAAAACACATACATGGAAAACTGTATGTTATTAACTGTCTTTAATATCTCAAAAATGAAATGACCATTTGAACTGATTTGTTTACAAAATTAAACACTTAAAAAAGTTCAATGTTACCAGTTGGTCATAATGTGGTAGGTATATATGCAAAACTAGGCAGAAAGAATGAGAGTCACATTATCAAATTTTGAGAGCCATAACAAAAATGCTGAGATGAACGTATTTGAGACTAACCGGCTTAACTAAAATCCTAAGACTCCACTGGGAATTATTCATGACAAAATAAAAGGTTTAGAAGTGCTTTCTTTTGTCATTTTGCCTGGAAAAAAAAAATCAGTGCAATTTGCTTACCAATTCAGGCTAACTATTGCTGCGACTTAAAATTCCTTAAACAGTCAATTGCCTTTTACGCACAGGTGACCAAAAGGATCCTCCACTATTATTTCAACTAATTGTACACAAACATCAACAGGAACATCTAGCTTATGTTTCTAATCAAGTGCAAGGTTCTGAAATATAAAATCATTTAAAAAACGAATCCCTTATTCAGTATGAAATTATAGGCTGTCATCAGGAGCAGGCTGGCAAAGCTAGATCCAGATGGGAAACTGGCTGGGCAATAAGAAGAGGTAGGGTGGAAATGATGGGTAGGCTGGAAATGATGGGAACCTAAGGAAAGACCTGACTGCTCCCTCTGCTGGCAAGGCCCTCACCTGCTTTAATTTTTAACTAATGAGTAGGCATTTCTTTAATTATTTAGGATCTAGCCAATAAATAATGCAGAATGTTCCTTCCTCAGTCTGTTGCTCTGTGTTTGCACAATTTTGAACTTATGGTGCCCTATTTCACTAGAATAATTTGTCATAGAATTAATGCTCAGGTGGATATCTAACAGCAGATTTAACTGGTTTTATATTTTAGCCATTCACAAAATGACTGGCGGAATTAAACTCTTTAACCTTCAAAATATTCTATTTTACAAAGTATATATCTCATACATCGTAAATTATACATTATATTTAATTTATTTATTTCATAATATTATGACAAATTGCTCATCAAATCAGACTATAACAAGAACCCTTTTTTGTAGAAATAAATAACATAAAACGAAACATTCTACAATATAAATACACAAAATTGCACATCAAACCAAAAAAATGTTGTTCTTCATGAGTAAAATTCATGACCTGGGAATTAAGAGAGAACATTTGTATGAAAACTTAATTCAAGTATGAAGATGAGTCATTCATTACTTGATTTGTGATATAAATTAATAGCTGCAGTAAGAACATTTAGAAAAAATCTGTTCTAGGATTTTGGCCTACAACCAGAAGCTCCCAGAACAGGAGGGATCAGCTTTTTTTGCCCACTGTTCTCATCTGAATCCTGGCTGAAAAGCTACTCCAGCTCCCAGCTTTCCAGAAGGCTCCATCCCAGGAATCCTCGCCTGCCATTTGGTTTGCTGATTTTAATCTCACAGGACTTTCTTACAGTGGCTCCACTATGCTGAACTGGCACTTGCTCCTAGAAGTGAGTTATTATTAAACTTGTAGGTCAATTGTGGCACTAACAAGTCTTTGGAAGCTTTCAGCCACGGTGTACAATTTGCTGGTCTAATTAAATATTAATTCTAAGTGTTACATTCTGTGGCTAAGAGCTTTTATTTTCCATCATCAGTCTGGAAGAGAAAGAGGTTACAAGGCTAATTTAATCTTTTTCCTCCCCCCCCAGCATTAAAGCTTAACTACACAGGCACAAAAACATCATTAAAGATGCAGTATTCCTTTTTATTACGATTATATTGTAATTAATAGAGCAGTTATAAACAACAAAAAAGTAAAGTTAGATTCTGAAATTTCAGGGATTTTAAACAACACCAAAAGTTTACATATAAATTTTTCTAAGCAAATGCTGCACAGAAATTCAATATTCACTTATCTGAAAACCATTTAATATAGCAAACACTTTTGCAGGAATTTAAATGTGAAATAGCGTACCATAAAATTATTGTTCTTTGTGCTGAAATACAAAAGATAAAACGCCATTTTAGTGCAACATTCACAGGGATATTTTTTTTCAAAAACTTGTCGTTCTACTTATGTGAAAAGTACTAGTGTTACTGCAGAAGAACAATACTACCTTCATTTTCCAGCATGCTTGCTTTAAGCAGATAACTACTTTGTCCTGCATTATTTAAAGTCACTCTTCTAATCTTTACTTATCACTGTCCAAATGGGCTCAATACATGAGCCTCTTCCCTTCTGCTTCCACAACAGTTGTGTCCATGTCTGGACACTGGGCATTATATTAACTACTTAGTCCAGTAGCCAAAAGATTCCATATGCTTGAACAGATGACTATCTCCATACTGTGATGGGATATTTAACTGTTTAGATCTAATCTTGCAGTTGAAAGATTTAGTTCTAAATCTTACCTCATTTTTTAAAGTTTTCGTATGGATATTTTCAGATTACATAAATAAAATGTAAAATGAAGACATTGCAATCTTGCATATACTCATTAACTTGTAAAGTTTAACATACTCATTTTGGAAGAATGATTTATTTTGATTAAAATACTGTATTGATGATGACAATGATAAGATTATGTATATTATGCCTTCCTAAAAAGTAAAATTAATTGAAATGAGAGCAAAATTAGTCATGCAATTTTAATGCATGAACCTATCCTTCATCGTAATATGGATAAGTAAACTAGAAGACAAATAACATGGTGCTAAAAATGTTTCAGATGAGCACAGTATTTGTTTTTGAAATGTGTAGTGGTTACCAAATCAGAAGGGGCACAGCCAGAATACAGCCTGTTGGCAACCATAAACTTATTTTACGAAATAACAAAATATTTCTATTTCTTCTGCAGTTGATTAGAAAATGCTATCAACAATAATAGAAATTGAAAACAAAATAATTTACTGTCATACAACATACATTTTAAATTGTTTAATACTTCTCTGAGTTTGCTACTAGATTATAATTTTAAGATGCTTTTATGAATGTCTAGAATATCTAAAACAGAATATTCACACCTGAAAACTATGTAGATAATCCAAGAATATCTGTCAAATTCACAACTCTCAATATTTCTTTGCATGAATATTAAACTCTATTTCTCACATAGAATTGCACATGCCACATTTAAAATCCAGTAAAACACAGTATAGTAAAATATAATGACCATTTCATCTCCATAGATTCTATTTAGTAGAGGATTTTGAAAGCTTATTTAAATATGATACAGAAAGTACATGACATTTGTTCTTGATACAAGTTCGTGTTTAATGGCTACATCATGAAATACATTGGAAGGTTATTCAACATTTTTCACTTGTGAACTCTCAGAAATTAGAGTTCTAAGGCATGCAATCGCTCTTGGTTCTTGTCATAGGAATAACTGATAAATTCACAAGCTATTGGGAGTCACGTCTCATAATCCTGTATTTGCAATGGATTCTAAAGCACGCTATTGCTTGACTTCAAGTTTAGCTGCTAGATTGCTTAGTGTGAACACAAAAGGCTATGATGTGAAAAGGTTTGTTTCTGATTTTTTCTACACTGAAACATACAGTAATTTATGCACTTCAGTTGATTCAAAGCATCAAAACATTAATATTGCAGGAAATTAATTTTTTATCATACGGGATGAAATAATGAAAATACCTTGCTAAACAGAACTTCAGACTCTGAGGACAGGTTCTGTAACGAGACTTATTCATACTGACTTTTCATTAGTCAATTAATTTCCCTTGGTACATGCTGACTAATATAGTGGTTAGTCCTTACCAGTAATATAGCTTCATGTTCAAAATAAAGAATGGCTTCAATTAGAGCACTACACTTCTTCCAATGAAAACAATAATCTACTTAAAAAAAAATACATATCCACAAATTTGCCTGGTTACTTAAGTGATACAAAGTTGGGAACAAGCAGAACAGAATTATGAACATTATTTACTATTTTGGATTTATAAATACGTACACATATGATAAATTATTTCTAGCAATTAAAGAAAAAGAAGAAAAACAATAGGAAAATATTTTACATACTAACTCAAGACTTTTACAAGTATGAAACAGTGATATTAAAGTCATTTAAGTTACATTCTGGAGCAAGAAAAGTTGTTTTTTTAACACCAGAGACCAAAAAGCACAGATTTTCAAAATACAGAAAGAACAGTTTGTTCTCATTTCAATAATATAACTTAATTTGGGAAGTGTAACAATAAATCAAATCCCTCTTCAATCTGCCCTCCCTGATCTTTTTTTTTTGCTAGATTTTAAAAACTTAGGTAATTTTCCCTTTTCAAATGCACCATTTTATTTCAGAGGCACAATTCATTTTCAAGAAGCAGTAGAAAGCCTTGAAAAATAACCTTCCATCAACTGTTTTAATCACATTCATAAGTATCTCAATATTTATTACCTGACAGACAGTGTAAGATAAGAGTATGTTCAATCAGAAGAAAATATCAATCAAGTAAAACTTGTCACACATCATCTGAATAAAATTTATAATTTGATAAGTTTTTAGTGTCATTTTCTTGAAATCTGCTTCCAGAATAATGTATTCCTGGTTTTGTGGTTGAGAAAAGAGAATTTTTGTTTTTCTTCATATACTGCTATAGAATTTTCATCAATAAAACACAAAGAATCTGCTTTCTTCAGTGAACCACAGTTTCTTTAAATTATTCGAAAAAAATTCTCTGCACAACCAGATTCTTTGTAATTTTTTTTTTTTTTAAACCAAAAATATCCCCTTACAGAAGACTGTGAAGACATTCAGTGTCCCATTAAACTGGGTGAATAAGCACCATATTCTGCTGAACGCAATTCAAAGTTATGAAATTCAAAACAATGAATAGCTAGAATAATAAAAGAACCACACTGGTGGATGTGTGCCACAGAGGAAAATCATCACAAATAGAATCACTGTAGGGAAAAGTGAACAAACAATAATAGCATTATTGTATTTTAATACTGTAACAAAGGGAAATATGATTTAAAAAAATGCGCCTGTTTAATAACAGATTAAGGCGGCACCATGAGAAAACATACAAAACAATCAGAATACTGAAAAGATAAATAGGGAGCTTCGTCTCATTGTCTTATCATCCATGAACAAAGATATAATTTATGAAATGTAAAGGCAAAATTAAACTTTCCAAAATAAAGAAACAACACAGATTTAATTTGTGGAACTCCCTGTCACAGTACAATGTGACAAGTATTTGGCAAAATATATAAAAGAAACCAATCATAAACTACTTATATATAAAGGTAATTAATATAAAATGTAATTCAGACTACAGATTAACTAGTCTAGGATGGAAAGGCATTGTCCCTGTTGAAAATCTGTGCTACTGATTTTATTAGAGTTTTGAGTTTTATTGAGTTTATGTTGAGTTTTATTTCTTCTTCACCAGAGTAACTAGAACTGGTGGCTGTCATAGACAAGTTATGGCATCAGTTACAACTAAAAATCTATTTTTTTCAAGACAAAGCAGATAAAGATGCAACCATTTTTCTGTATAGGTTATGCAGACATAAAAACTTGACAACAGTTTTGATTTTGAAATCTTATATTTACTTCCATGGAAATTATTCATGTGAAGATTTTACTTGCAGACCCGCTAATTAATACAGTTGGGAAGCACAAGATAACACAGCAGATACAGAAATAACTGTTCTGGGAATAAATGGGAAATTTACTACATCTTCAGAAAAATACTATGTATTTTCTACGCCTCCAGTGTACTGACTAAGATTCAACAGAGAAAGCATATGCTAGAACTTACTCTGATCAAATTAAATACATATACAGAAATGCACTTGAAAAAAGAAAAAAACAACCCCTCTCTTATTCTCTTGAAAAGAAAAGATATATTCTTTACTTTTTTAATCCAGTAAGAAACCTCAGCAACAGAATGGTGAGTAGCTGGGTTGTGAGAATGTGAGCAGCTGCTGTTATTATAACGAAAGGTCTGTCTACGGCTTGAGCCTGAGAGACCACATGTTCGGCTGTCCTCTCATCTTGCCATCCTCACCAATTAACTATTAACATGGAGGGCTGTACACATGCTCTCAGGGGCTCTTTAACAGGCTTCTTGGAGAGTGGAACAACTACACAGCAGGGCTCTGGGAACTGAGTAATGTGGGGTATAAGGAACCCTCAGCAGCTTTGCTCCTCCTAATGACAGTTTTCTCCACAGTTTAGCGCTTAAAGAAGGATGCATGAAGTATAAAAATTTTTAAAATATATGTAATGCTCTCATTTGTTTAAGGCTGCTAAGCAAAGATTCTGGAAACAATTTTTTTTCCACCCCCCTTTAAAATATTCTAGCGCTTATTGTAAAGCAATGCTGTTAAAATTCGAAATTAAAATTATTTTTAAATGAGATATAATATTACAAGAACTCCAAATGAATTGATTTACACAGAATCAATAAACATGAAAACAAAAACAACTTCACAGATAAGTCTGCAACAAACAAAAGATTTCATCCTTCAATTTGTATCTTAGAAAAACTTGCTCCACAGACACTTCCGGACTTCTCTTAAATATTTTTTCTATTTTTCAATGACATAACATATCCAAAAGAGTACAATGAAATAGATTCCGTATCCCAACTAGACAAGTAATCAACCTTTCTGAAGACATATTGTCATCTAATATATTAAACGTAGCTAAGGAGATGGAGTTTTGCATCGCAAGAGGAATATTAGTACATTTTAAATCCCAACTGCAAAACAAGGAAATCAGGTTCTCCCCTTATTTTAGAAGCAGTAAGTGCTTCAGGTAGCTAGACAAATAACACTGGCAGGTATTCAAACACCTTTACAAAATGCAATACATACATGAGAATGATGTACTTACCTAATACAAGAGTTAATCTAATGATGAAAAACTTTCATCTACTATGAAAATATTTTGTGTAATGTAAGGTTTTATCCAACACTTTTTTATTATAACCAAATAAATACCTAAAATTATAGGTTTTCTGTTCATTGTGAATAATAATTTTGCTTTTTTAAGTCACATCATCATTTGCAGAAAAAAAAGGAGCGTCCACATTTTCCCTGTTGCTAAAAAAGTTTACTTCCAGAAAACAAACTTATATTCTATATGCTCTCAGTAAAGCTTTTGTGAGAAGCTTCTGATTTTGCAGTTGGGAAAATTACTCTGATATCATAACTGATTTGTTCGTGTTCCCAATAGAATACCATATTAGAATTAAGGAACAAACCTGTATCTTTTAATTCCTGGGTTTAAAAACAAGATCACACATAATCATGATGAGCATGACAGATGAAGGCAGTGGACTAAAATGTCTTGTATTGAACTTTGTTCTGAAGGCAGTGGAAAGGTCTGGAGGGATGTTGCCCCCCATAAAGTAGAAATGACATTACAAGCAGAATTCTCTCTGCTCTTTTACAATTTCTGAAATTCGGACTGTTTTTCAAAGAAAAAAAAAAGACTAAGATCAACAAAAAGAATAACTGTATTTAAGATGTTATTAAGCTTAGGTCTTTGTTGATTTCGCAGCATAACTGTCTCACAAAAGTATAGAAAAATTGCAATGAAGTTATCTTTTAACTCTGCCCCGTGAACAAAAAGTTTTCTATATATATATTTTTTAAATTGTATTTGTTTTCTTATTATACACTTTATATTTTTGCTAACTGATGTAGTGTCAACGATGACATACAGCAAAGACAGCATTCTTACCTGGATAAGGTGAGAGGGCACTGTGATGATGCAGGCTGACAAAGACTTTCTGAGGAGGCCACGGAGAACATACAGAAATTTGGTCAGACTATGAATATCTTCAGGAGTATCACTACTACAAATGTCGTCACCCCACAACAAGGAACCCAGACTCTGAATTCCTATACGCAAAATATTCTTTTGTTTTTTCTATTGAAAAGACAAACAAACAAACAAAAAAACCTTATTTTTTAAACATTGAGGAAAGTGTCACGTACTATGTAATTTTTTTAAAAATACAACAATTTATAGAATTAATAGTCATAATAATTAAATAGTACAAGTAACCATAGCTTAATCTCAGGGGGTCTTGGTAAAAATTACAATTGGAATGGCTTTTTTTTTTCCCCTCTCTTCCTTAATGGTTAACACACCACGTTAGATAAGCAAATACAAGTGTAAGAAAACAGGATGGACATATGCAAAACCATTAACATGCATTTTCTAAAACTAACCAGCTAGACGGTATATTCTCTCAGAAAAACCAAGAATATTACGATTTTTCATGTCATTTCTCTCCTCCATCACTGCCTTAAAAACATATAGCAATCTTTTCTCCCATCTCCATTAAGCTGGGCTGGTGGAAGGGCCTGAGAGTAATCAAACACAACTTTTCCCTTGATTTTCAACCTTCTACTGCACACTTCTGCTGTAGTTAGCTACTGGGTACTAGAATTTAAGCTGTTTTGACATGTAAAATCCTAAATGGTCTTGTGTTACCTACCTAAGGACCGTTTGCTACACTGCATTACATTGTCAGTACAGCAGCCAACAGAGCGATGGTTAAGATACAGCCCCATTTGTGAAGGGGCACATTATGAAGTCAGAGTTGTAATTTGTTTATGCAAACTAAATCATTTCTTAAGATGAGAAATCTCTTTTCTGTTTATTTGACGTGACCTTTCCTGGTGATCTTTGAGAAAGATTCTAGGTGTATGTGCTATCAACAGCAGAGAGACACAATAAGCACATTGCTGGAAGAATTCCAGTACAAGGTGATGAAAGACTCATTTCTGGAGCTCAGGATTCACACTTAAATAAAGGTCAATTTTTTTTTTTTTTTTTAATGTATAAATACTAGTTTACATAAATAAAATCTTACAGTTATTTTTCATTACAATGATGTTCCTTGACAAACTGTAGTTATTCATCTCCCCCATCCTCAATTGCAGCTGGAATGACCAGTGACTATAAAGCACAATCATTGCACAGCTGTTCTGGAAATCCAAAGGTTTTGGCAAGAGAAGAGGCTACTCTTAGAAATGCTTCCTTGTCCATATTGGGTAGACAAAGCCTCAGTTGTGAAACTCGGTTAGTACCACATGGCTCTCCATTTATCCAACTCTCACGGCTCACACAGCGAGCTGATCTGCCAATTCTCTTACACTCCTTGTGAAAGAGATACATGTTTTAGCTCTGGTGCATTCTCTAGTCTCAGGCTTTGCAGACTTTAAGGCTTCAGTTATGCAAAGTTAACTTTTTACACTATCATACAAACATTGGGACAATAGTACAGTATAATAGGATAACATTATTAAAATACACTAGTAGATTTTGTATATCTATATTAATTTGGATTTATAAAAAAAAAATCACCTTTTTCACGTTGTTTTTGTAATGATGACTGGTTTGGCAGCAAGGATTATGATTATGAAGAATTTAAAGAAGCTACCTTAAACAAACAAAATCCAACCTCCTCCCCCAACTTTTTTACTTGGAAAATCACCCAATTCGAGCTCCAAAGTATACCAAAGAAATGTTAAGGAAAAAAAGTTGCCTATGAAAGTTCTGCTGTCACACATGAAAAACCAAAATAATTCTGAAACAAACAAGCTATTTTGTATGATGTAAAACCATGTTCAACTTATACAGGATTCATACTTACTGACTAGCAGCAAAAAAAAAATAAAATGGAGGATATTTAAAAAAAATATAAAGCCAATGCTCATATTTCTAGTCCTACTACTAACTAATTGTACCAGGTCCCAGAGATGCTTGACCGTTTTATCCGAGGTCTACTAAACCTCTAATGGTAGCTTTCACCAATTTCCTTAATTGTGTTGAACCTGTCAGCTTGGTTGCGTCACATTCTACTCACTGTTCTCCAGATCCCTTTTCAAATACAGGTAGTAGAAACTACCTGTATTAGTAGCAGAGGAGCCAATAAAAAGGAGTGGTAACTCCAATTACCGCTGTATCGATGTGAAATTAGCCAAAAATATCTGGAAGTTTTACTTATCAGGTTAAACTTTTTCTTTGAACCCAGATCCAGAAAGCAACACATTTCTAGGTCTCCAGGTGCCAAAAATTTTGGTAAGTTTATGCTTCACAGTATGAAAAATGCAGCATTAGAGGTATCCTCTTCTGTCACTCACATGCTGTGATTAACATATCTACCTAAAGTCAGTAGTAAATCTCTTTTAGCACCTTCCTAATACATTCTTGCCCTTGTAGTTTTCTCCAAACCTCATGAAAGCCATTGCCAATAGGACCTATCCAAAAGGAAGAGGATTATTTTGGGTAGAACAACCTACATACACAAACTTCTCAGAAGCTTGCGTTTTTATTAAATATAGGAAAGGAAACAGCTCCTGAAGTGTACAGGATGGTTTTTACTCTACTATCCTAATACTTGGCTACTTAAAAGTACTTCTTGAGACTCAGTTAATAGAAGGGGAGATGTAGTAAGAGAGGTGAATTTCCCGTAGATTTGGAAGGTAAGAAGTTCCATGGCATGTTCTGGACCATAACTACATTCAACTCTGGACATACTTTAAGAGGTGTGTATTATATACTACTTCTAAATGCAAAAAATTGAGTATGTAAAGAAATGTTTTCTGATTCCAGAAAAGGCGGAATTAAAACAAAGTAACAGGTATCACATGATCGTATGCATTATCTTCCTTGACACAGAAACAACTACGCAAGTGCTGATGACTGTCCAGGAGGTAAACTGGTTTGAGAAAGGATTCTTTTTCATACTTTTAAAGCTTCACCTCAGAAACTTATATACTTCATTGGTGAAGATATACTTTTAAATTTATCCGATTTAAAGGTCTGGTTTTGCTTTATTGACTCTAATCAGATGTTTTGAAACAAAGAACAAGTAGTACAGAAAATCACTATCCACAATATCTAATATTTTCTTGTCTGCAGAAAGAAAACCCCAAAATATTGGCTCTCACCTATCTTTATTTTGTTTAAAACAAACAAAAAAAATCAGGAATGTACAAAGACGCTGTTTTCCCATTAGGCCTGACTTGTAAGAAAAATAAGAAACACCAGTCTGATCTCTTCAGGAGGAGGTGATTTGGTGGCTGAAGGCTCCCAGGGTATTTGTTTGACTCGGTGCTGCTTTTTGCAGCGTGCAAGCTCTCCGGCTTGCAGAGGACCTGTCACCATGCGGGAGGAGCAGCTCTGCGCAGGGACGGCGGGAAGCACGGGGACATGCCTGTTGCCATGGCTACTGCAGCAAGTGGGGAGAGGTGCCTGTCAGGGACCAATTTACTGCTCCAGACTGGCACTGTCACCAAAGGGAAGGCAAGCTCGCCCATAAATCTCAGCAGAGACTACAAACTGAGCACAAATAATCCAAAGAATCTAATTTTAAACACAAGTATTCTAGGCAGGTCATGTTTCTAAAATACAGTTATGATGGATATATACATACAGGAATGCATCCGCTCATATATTACCTTCCCCACAGAAACCATTTTTCAGATATTCAACTAGGAACAGCACACAGTCTTGTATTATATTCTTTGACATTCTCCAGCATCTATACTAATTACCTTGTACTCTAGTAACATTTCTGCTGCAAAACAATGATTACCTATCAATGAAGCATCAATATATATCATTTATTATTTTATTTACATCAGCTTCAAGGGAGTAACATATTTTTCAACATGACAAAGAATAATAGATAAGGCATTGCTCAAACTGGAAAAGGCTTTTATCCTATCTTATTACACTTGGAATATTTTTGCTTACCCACAGTAAGATTTATGGCAAGTAAAGCAATCTTCACAAGGCCAGTAAGCTTTTTGGATAGGTAAGTTTTTGATAAGTAAGTAGCACTCTCATGTCTTTACCTGTATTTCAATACTCACTACATAACGATGCACACCATTTAATTCATTATAAAATTCACTCCAGTTACCACAACACTTCAAGAATCTGAAAGGTTGAATGTTCAGTCTCAAGAGTCTTGAGCACATTATTGCTAATCCAATGATTTGAAAAAAATGTGTAGGTGAAAAATATTTAACTTAATTTCATTACATTTGGCAATCCATTTATTAGCTAACTGCACAGAGGAGGCGTTTCACTAATGTTGGCTTACAGTTCTTTTTCAAATGCTCTGCATATCTGTTAAAAAATAGTAAAAACTCCAAATGCACATTAAAATGTGAACCACACACTATTTAGCTTTCTTGTTTACTTTAGCAACGTTTAGAAACAGCTTGACCCTTGTTAATTTTTAAAGACGTTCTCACACCACCCTTGAAAACTCAGAAAACCTTAGTTACAGGAAGACAAGAGTAGGAAGGTGTTCAGTACCTGGGGATGAGAGCCATCAAATCCTTCCTGGTAAATGACCCTTTGAATGGAGTGAAGCAGATTTGCATAGCCACAGTTCATATTACTGTTGGTAAGAAGAAGTAGTTTAATAACACATTTTAATACTCACTAAAAGCTGTATTAAATATAAAGAGATGCAGCTTGCATTCTGGAAGTGTCATATAGAAAAAAAAGTCATAGAAGGAAAAAAAAAATCCTTTTTGAATAAAGTAGCCATTAAAAGCAATTGTGATTGGTTCATGTTAACCAGTTCAGCATCCAGACATCTTGTGAAAAGTAGGAGTCTTAAGAGATTAAGATAACTTAATTATGTAAGGCCCACTTACAAGTTTAATGATTTCATGTAGCAACTTAAAGTTGAAATCATTATAGCACAGAGTTAATCTTCTATAACAGACAAATAGCTACCTAATTGCTACTCTGAGTACACCTACTCAGTGCCCTGGTAAACAGGGTTGACTTTCTATTACTTAAAGCTTTCATACATACAACTATTAAACAATCAAAACCGACAAAAAATGAGAGAGACAATATTCCCACTTAGTTTAAAAAGTTCATTTATCATTATTTGTTTTACTTTTTTTATTATTAATTTTTCTAATGCCACAACAGAGCATAAAATACATTCTATTATATTACCATTTTGTATCCATCACCATGGGTGTTAGTACTCCTTTATTTGCAAGGCAGCAGAATTGTGAGGTATAATTTATGTTTATGTGTTATTTGGAAAATATCTGATAACATTAAAAGAAAAAAAAAAAAAGCAAACTGCTGCCTACAAAAGGATTTAGGCATTTAAAACCAAATGCAAGTTCAGCAAACATTCTCCTCAAGGTCTTTGAACTTCCTGCACTTCCAATGTACTTTTTCTCATACCCATCCTAGCCATACTCTCCAGTGCACAGGCTAATATACACAAAGGACAGAAAGTCTTAATCTTTACTTTAAAAAAATCAAGCCAGCTGTTCACTTTCATATATACATACTAGGTCTTCAATCCCATACAGCATACTGGCTTTTGTGTCTGGACCTGAGGTAGGCTCCTCACTAAAGCTGAGAGTTTAAGCCCTTCTATCTTTTCTAGTTTCAGCATTTCCTTACAGTCTCACTAATTACCATCAAGAGTTGTGGATTCAGGTCTTGTGTATTTCTTGGAAAATACAACGCGTTATTTTGAAAATTTTGCATCAAAATATTCTTACTTTCAGCTATCATTTCATATGCTTGGTCTGGTAACATTAATGAAGCTATTCCCATTACTTTTTTTTATTTGTTTTCAGCTGTAGTATCCTAATATTTTAATACTATCTATGGAATTCACAGTACATCAATTACTTTCCTATCACTTAGCTACAAAAGGAATATATGTCAAATTTTGTCTTAAAGGTATCAGTTTACAAAGTATGTGGCCAGGAAAAGGTCTTTAGCCTCCACACTAGCCAAAATGTCTTCTCTCTCCACGTCTTCACATAACCACAATACACATAATCCCTGTTACACAGTGCTGTAATTTCTTCCGAGTTTTGCCAGAGCTGGAGAGAATCTGCAGCACTTCAGAATAACCAGAAGCATTCCTGTATCCTTTTGGATATTCCTTTATCCTTTTTGAAAAGACAGAACCTACTGCTCACCAACAGTAGGAAGCAGTTTGCAACTATCTGGTAGCCACATCCAGGAACACAGCACATGTAATACAAAAAGACGACAGCGCTCCTCTTCATGGCTGTGGTTATGAAGCAGTATTTTCAAATTTGTATATGAATATAAAGAATTATTTCAGTAATTCAGAGTGTAACTAGTAAGGAACACACTGTCTGTTTTCAAGAAGGCATCAGTTTGTATTGCTGTGGATAGTATTACCACACTTACCATACTATCTATAGGATAAACCAGAAAATATTCTGCAGTCACAATACTTGCCAATTCCTGGTTTGCTACCAAATTGCTTATTAAAATAGATAGAAGAACGAAATATTTAAAACATTAGCAGAATTAGAGAGTCCTAGTATTAAAACAAACAAGCAAACAAAAAAGCCCACAAAGAAATAAAAAAGATCTTTGATTTATCTATCAGGAGAAGATTTGCAGCGAAGAAAGATTTAGAGAAAATAACATAATGCCTATAGGTTTATTTAGAATGCAAACATAGTGGCTCTTCTTCTTCTGGCTAAAATATTAATGGTTTCCTTGAATTTGAACTATGCTATGTAAATAAGGACATGAAAAATATTGTGGAAACACTATAAAAACAAGTTGCATTATCCTTCTGGCAATGTTTGCCATAATACATAAGGAAGGAAACAAGGTATTTTTGATTCTGTAATTTCTAGTCTTTTTTGGCTTTGTTACTAAACACCATTTAATTCTGATAATGAGTTTAAACAATTTCTTCTTTACTCTTTTTTTTTTTGTTTAGCAATTTAGTAATGGATAAAGCAGGAGCTGGCAAGAAGGTATCCTGGTTACAACTGAGCCTCTGACTTCTCTGTTGACAGTTTCTAAGCATTTAACAAAGGTTAGGTTATCAAGGGTATGACAAATAGCCTTATTATGTATATGGAGACTCCATTAGGCAAGACAGTTAAACCTGTTTTATCTAAATTTATCTGTAAATCTAGACTCTAGATAAATTTATTCTTTTTTCAAAAGCACATACATTCTAAAGGTAAAACTTAAGAGTAACATTGAAAAACTACAGCTTAATTATTTTAGTTCCCTTGATTATCAAACTTTATTTTTTGGTGATTACAACTTAGCAAGGATAGAAGTAAAGTAGAGGGGTAGAAAGTAAGCCTCCTTTGTGATGCACAGACTTATCAGAGAGGGTATTTCCACCTTCCTGTTAAGTACCAGCTTTAACAGTGAAACGAAAAGGACACCTGAATAGCCTAGCAACAACTGGAAAACAGCTGCTGTCACAGCTGCACAGCCCAGTTAAGCTGGTCCCACCATTAGGGCCAGCATGTAACTGCCCTTCCCTAATACAAAAATTATGGAGCTAAGAAAGGGTGATGCCTTCTTCTGGTGTCAAACACCCAGTCTCATTTACTGCTTCCTTTATAAATGACTTCTCAGTCTGGTTTCAATCAATGTTTGGCACAGGGCAATAAGAAAGTATGAAAAAAAAACGCCCCAAACTTTAAGGCAAACAAGTGATGTATAAAACCTCCAAAACTCACCTTCTTTAATTGTAGAGTAAAAGGACATTCAGAAAGTTCTGCCTAACCAGTCAGTCAAACAATCTCTGTTCTTTGCAAGTCCATAATGAAACTGAATTCTTGCGTGGATAGAAAGATAGGGACGTAAGTATAGAGGAATGATTTCTAAAAAGAACCGAGAGTTTTGGTCCAAAGAAAGCCTCTACATCTCTGACCTTGGAAGGGGAGCACTGTAATTATCATGTAACAGACAGTAGCTCAAATTACACAGAGAGCACTCGCTCATTAACAGTCTAAATAGTTTTCTTAATGTGATGCTAGAGAACTAGCAGCACCTAGATGATTTGGTCCTTTTTACAAATACATGGCTCTTATTGCACAAAACATTACTGCGAAGAATTACTACGAAGGACCTTGTTTCAGCACTGTTTTTCAAAGCATAGTAAAACATATGTTCATTATACTCCCTATTTCTGTCAGGAAAGTATAAGGAAACTGGGGTACAACACTTCCAGTATGTTCTGCTTTAACTGCATAATCTGTTCTTTGTCATCACATCCCGGAGCAGTGAAAGGAAAGGAGAGTGAAAGGATTGTTCTTCTTGTTCCTCACCCCTTCCGAAACAAAAGAAGGATGGAGGAAAAGGGCTTTTCCAAATTTCAAGAAGGAAAAATGAAACCTAAGGCCTCCAAAGCTAGTCACGCTGTAATTGAAAAATACAGCAAAAAGAAGGGATGGACAAGGTGAATTCTAGGTGCATGTAACAAGTCATAGGTTAAGTATAGTCTTCAAGGAGCATTAACTACAGATAAAGGTAGCAGGTCTCTATGAGAAAGAAATAAAAAGACAACACTTATGAAAAGCCTTACCCACATCAGTACGGATGATAATTTTATCAAAAAAAAAAAAAGCACAATAAAAATACACTGAACTTCTAAAACTTTCTTTATAGTTACCAGCTGGGCCATTGCAGAACTAGTGCTTATGCCCTCAGTGCAGAATGTGTATGTTTTGTACACTTTGGTACGCTTTCTACGATGACTACGTAATTTAAGGTGCTTCTGCAACAGCTGTAGTTACAGGACTATAGCAATTTACTTCGGCCTGAAATTAAATCATGTTGCGCTTCTACATCACAAATATTTAGAATGGATCATGTTAGCTAAAATAACGAGGAAGCATTTTGATGAGAGCGAAATTTATTTTCTTTCTTTCTTTTTTCTTAATTGCTTTTTTTTTTTTCCGATTTCTGTTACCATATAAAGGTGCCATCCATCAACAACACCATCTACTTATGGAAAATTATATACCAGTTCAAAGTACCAGTTTCCACTTCCTCCTTTAACTCCCTCTAACTCTGTATTAGTTTCAAAAGCAATACATTCTCAGATTTTAAAAAAAACAAAACAAACAAACAAAAAAAAACAGCACTGAGAGGCTAAGATCATGGCCAGAGAACCTCATGTATAAGAAACTGCTCCCTATGAGTGCAGACATGCTGACTAGCCAGATCCATGTTCCCAGTTCACTGTAACACAAGAGGTTGAATCAAGCTCTCATAGGGATGGACCTCCAGGCAATCAAAGATTAGGTCTAACATAAATTGCTGGCTTCTATTAGAAGGGTTAACTATAGTATTTAAACCCTTCTTTTAAATCATCGTCTGGTTAATCAAGAGAACAGAATTTCTTTAATACCATTCTGTGATATACTGAATCTAGACTTAGAAGCCAGAAGCATTGCATATATTTTCCAAATAATAATGCCAACAAAATATTATCCTCTGCCTCCCACTTTTATCAACTTTCTTCAATGAAATGATCCTGACAGGATTGAGAGCTTGTTTTTACTCCTTGCAAAAAGAATGCTTTCTTCTGAATTTCACCACAATATTTGTAAAAAATACAGTACGATCCAGTTAGGTTTCTGTAAAAGCATAAATGTTTTGAAAGCAGTGAAATAATTGGTAACATTCATACTTAGTTTTGGATTTAATACACTATGACTAATGTGTATTAAAGAATCATGGAAGATATGGATGAAGGGGACCTCAAGAGGTCAGGTAGTCTATCTTCTTGCCCCAAGGCACGATGAACTATGTCTAAACTATCTCTGACAGATATTTACCTAACTTGTCCTTAGAAATTTTAAATGATGGAGATTCTACAATACTCCCAACCTGTGTCTGCAAGGCAACTTCTTCCAGTGCTAATCATTAGAAAAATATTTCCTTATGTCCACGCTATATTTCCACTGCTACAATTTACTGTAGCCCATTATTGCTTGTTCTATCTTCCGCAGACAACAGAATTACTGCTCTCTGTGTCTCAGTTTTTAACTTGCTTTGAGACTCTTCTCAGATTTGTCTAAAGAATTTTCATTCTTCCATCACAGGCCATATATCCCCATTCTAGATCTAAACTCAGCTTCACATCCTCTTCTAACTGATGCTGAGTTTTCTTGAAGGATGCTATCGAAAACTGGACAGCCTTATCATGGCTGAGCAGAACAGAAGTATTTTGCATGTCTTCTACATGAAATTCCAGTTTATCACTTCCATGTTTTCTAGATTATACTTTTCAGTGACATTAATCACAAAATACTGCTAATGTATCTTCTATTCAAGACACTTTATAACCCCAGATATTTTTTTTTCTGGAGAGCTGCTACCGTATTTTATTTGTTCAATTAATTATTCCTACTAATACGATATTTGGCTTGTCTTCACTAAATTTCTGATTGCTGACCTAAAACTTCTTTTGTTTTAATTCTGTCATCTAATATGCATGCAATTATTCCTTCCACTTTCCAAATTTGACATTATGACTTCAATAAAGATACTCATTGCTCAGGATACTTATCAGGCCAAATTATTACTAGATTATTACCAGACACAATACTGGAATAAAGCCTGATATTTCACTCAGATTCACCTATGAGACTCAGTAACAGATTATTTACAAGGTAAGGATTTAACAATAAATATAACAACTCCTTCTTCAACATAACAAAAGACTTTCCTGATGCAGAATACCTCATTTTATTTTAGAGGCTTTTGAGTTTATCTCAGTTGAATACACATAAGCAAACACACACTGGGTGAAAGTGTCTTAGAACCTTAAAGCTAAATTATATTACTTTTTTTCTGGTATTTTTTTGGAGCACTGATGTTATCACACAGATGTCTTTGACCTCTCCTCTCCTTAAAGACAGGTACTGTTTGACCTTTCTGACTTCACGGAACTTCTTTGACAACTATTTAAGTTCTATTATCACAGATGAACTTCACGAAGTCCCAGTCTGAAATATTTATTTATTTTTTAACCTGTCCTTTCCTTATGTAAATCAAGTAGTCCAATTTACGGACAATGACTATGCTAGGTGCACATCAACAAGAATGTAAGAGGGAATAGGAGAAGCTTTTCTCCTCTTGCATAATTTTTGATGAACTCCAGTTATACAAAACTGATGAATGAAAGTTGAAATTCTAATTCAGTTTATTTATAAACGTGTGTGAGAATTGTCTGACTGCACTTATAGGAAGCATAAATCCTCCATTTTGCTACAGAGAAATACAATGAATTCCTGAGGTTGCAATTCTGAACATTTCTTCTTACCTAATTTTAACTATGACCTAGTGCAAATTTTTCAATACATGGAATCCAAAATCAGTGGCGTTCGTAGTCAGGGATGACAATAATCTGAAACTGATGCCTCAACAATATGGCCAGCACCAATAATGAAATATCAACAAAGTAAATCAAATTATTAAATAAATTAGCCACCTTGTATGAAACCAAATGCTTTGAATGAAATACACATTAAAACAACTGTAAAGCTTTCAGAAATATGGTAGAATGCAACCCTATGGTCATAGATTGCAAAGCAAATTAACTAAATCTAATCTTTCAGTTATATGAAAACTAAGAATAGAATTCATATGGTAAGAACTATGAACTTTCATCAGGATGGCACACAAGGAAAGTATCAGAGTTAGGCAAGTCTTATAAAATCAAACGCATAAAGGGTAAAGTCCTTTTTCTATACTAAACACATGAATTATCTTGTTTTTAACATAAAATATACAAATACTTCACAGCCATATTGTTAGTGGTGTTAAGCCCAAAGTCATCAGACATTCCAGTTAGCTAGAGAAAAGATAGAAAGGTAGTTAAATTGTTCAATAACAATATAAGGACTTGTAATCTATCAAATATTCCTATATCTATCCTCTACGACCCTGCTACTGAAAAAAATATTATAAATCACATATAAAGTTGGTTCATGTATTTATGATGAAAAGCTGAATCCAAAGTTTTATTCGTTTTCCAGAAAGTTTATCAACTGCTTTTATATATATATATATAAAACATAGCAAGAATACACTGTATCGAATTAAAACCAGTGATATTTTATCATATAACACAGAAAAATTACAAGCTAAATTACATTGGCTTTTGCTTCTCTACAACTCTAAAAATGCATTTCTTCTATAAACACTTTTATAAATATTGCACTTATTTTACAAATCTCAGCTGTTATATTAGTGTACTGTAATGAAAAATCTCATGCAATAAAGCATACTGTACTACTGGTTCTCGGAGTTGGCCTTATACACTGGGATTTATAGGACCTAAGTATCTAAATTAAGTGACTGGGCTAAACAAAGAGGTTGCTAGCCCATATCTGACATTTGACTTGACTTGAAATATCTCCAAGAAAAATACAATGGATTTTTGTGCCATAGGCTAATAGGAGTATTCTCTGTTGTCACTTATTTTCTTCTGGTCTTCCTTAATTCACTCCTGATAGACTAAAAGAAGTTATTCGTTCAGATAAGAG
This sequence comes from Anser anser, assembly GCF_964211835.1. Lineage (NCBI taxonomy): Eukaryota > Metazoa > Chordata > Aves > Anseriformes > Anatidae > Anser > Anser anser. Next base: position 8,517,738 of record NC_139725.1, read on the forward strand.
TTTATGATTTTCGCTGGAATTAAGGGTGTTGTGTAAGACATAATTAATGAATGTAATTCTGCTCACAGTTTTTTGTATTTTCCTTAGGTGAAGCTGTAGGATATAAGAAGTAAGAGTCACATAATAAACTAATGTGATAGAGCATTCTAAGCTATGTAGGTCAAGGATGGCCTGTCATCTTAGCCCTAAAAACTGTGAATGGCTATATTCATATGACTGACAGCCACCTGACACACATTCATGAAAACTGATGGGGCATGGTGCTCAGGGAGTAGTTCATAGACAGACAGTAATAGTTTTCCCCAGTCCCCACACTCAACTGTCAGTAGGACTGGACTGAGTATTCAGCTGCGTCCCAGATTGTCCTAGTAATGTCTGCCTTAATTGCCCCTACCAACTTGCTTCTTCCACTGAGGAGTCAGCACACAGAGCTGCCTCTCCACCCCAGCAGCTTTGCTGACAGTCATGGCATGTACTGCTGACATGGGAACCACAGCTGAGCTACTTGTGGGCAATACATGGCTACAAGATTTTTCACAGCGTGCGTTGATGCTAAAATATCCTTTACAATTAATACGCACACAAAATTTAAATGCACAACAGAAGAACATGGGATTGCAGCTTACCACATTTTCAGTTTAGGCTCTAAGGATAATTCTTCAGGAAGGTAAAAACTGTGCCATTTTATAGACTGAAGTAGTTCTGGAGACATTGTTTTAGAAATATCATAGTAATGTCCAAACTTGGTAGATGTTGTTGGGCTGGCCTGTGGAAACATCAACATTGATTACAATAATCTGTTAGATGATTATCTATCATGAGAAAAAATGATACAATAGACAGTGTCCTACAAAGACATTACCTACTTTTGCATTTATTGATGGCTGTTTTCTTAAAATAAGGAAAACACCTACTATAAGACAATTCGAATCTTACTGGTAACCGGGAATGACAACAAAGGGACCAAAGAATGCTGGTAGGCAATTTTTGCTGGAAAGCAAATATGCCCGCCACAGTACCACTGCTGAGCAAGAGCTTTGTCACTTCAGAAATCACATCACTCTCAACATTGAATGGAAAAATATAACCAAAAAAATGAAAAAAAAAAAAGAAGCTCTGATTCTTAGGTAGAATGAAATGCTGTTCTATTTGTACTCAGAAGTATGGATTTACTCTTGAAAAGTGACCAGAATTGCCCCAACAATTCTGTAAGTTTTTCAGTGGGTTATGTAACAACAACTTAGAACACTCTATTATTATTTTATTTTTTTAATAAAGGCCAATACATACATTTTGTGAGCTACCTGAAAATTGAGCAGGGTTGTTTGTATGCAAGGAAAATTCTTAGGAACAACTTCTGCTCGAATTTAACATTCGCTATTCTTGCTGTAAATGGGAATGACAAAAGGAATACTGAATTATTACTATAATGGGATTGCAATATTTTTTGTGTGTCGGGCAGCAAATTATTTAGTTTGAACTCCAATTATTACATGACATTTGTGGTTTTCATAAAACTTGGTCTTATTAATAAAATAAGCACCATAACAGCCAGAGATGGCCATGTATTTACAGCTAGTTTTCTAAAAGCAATCATGCTATTTATTTCAACAATTTTACTTCATGTTTCATTTTACCAAATATATATTAAACTGTTAAGATTAATGATAATAAACTTGATTTAAAGTAAATATTTTGAAATTATTTGAGTAATTGATGTTCGGCCTGGTCAGTTTGCAGAGAAAATAACTAATAACAATATTGCAGTATCTTCCCTACAAAAAACAATGAAATAACAAAACTAATACCACACTTTTCATCATTTTAAAACAAAAAAAGCTTTTAATTAAAAAAGAAATACAATTCCTTATATGTATCTAGTCATATGAGGCAGATCGTTTTTACTCAAAAAATGACAGAAAAATGGATTCCTAAATCAGTGCTCCAATTTATCAGCGAATGAATTTAAAGAAGGAAGTATAACAAAACGTATCAATCCATCAGACTGAATTCTAAATATTTTATATGTAAAAGTAACTTTATTTAAAATGAGGATTCCGAAAACAATTTAAACAGGGGCTGTTCTTTGGCCTATAATCTATTCTTTATCCGGATTACAGATCAGAATGTTTTTACTGCAATCTCTGCCAGAGCTCATCTTTTTATTGTGTACTTCCAAGCCCCCTTAATGTTTTAGAAAGGCCTTGACTAACTGAACTTTGATCTGATGTCTTCATTGAGAAAAGCTCCAGGTTGCCCATTTCAGATGCAAATCCTTACTGAGGCCCAATAGAGTTCAGTAAAGACAGCAAAAAAGAAGAAACAAGAAGTTTCCAGGATCCTCTTTGAGAATCCTGAGGCACATTGGTGTCCTTAATCCACCCTGCTGCATGGATTAAGGTAGGTGATAACCTCTCTTGATTCAAAAGAATAAGCACAGTGCCTACAAACTGGGTGGAGACTAGGATTTGGCTATAATAAAACACCATGCAATAAAAGCTCGGGCTATGTCAGAAGCCTATGAATAGGCCTCAATGTACTGCATTCCCAGGCTTAGCGGGGAAGCTTGCAAAAAGCCTACCTGAATCAAGTAAGCATGAATAATCTGCCTTAGCAGAATGACCATGGAGAGTGCGAACCAGAGACTTTCCATTCCTCTTAAGTTTGATCTGATAAATTTATTAGTGGATTGTAGGCTCAAGCCTGTTCTTTCCGGGATTCCCACTTGGCACATGGAGAAATACGCTAAATTGTCAGTGAGCAGAGCATGCTTTTACACTACCGTCTGCTGTTAATGTTTCTAATTGCAATACTAATGTGCTAGAAATCTCAGATTTAGGATGAATCAAGGCAGAAAATTGATTTCATGCTGTGACAGTTTATATATTGCCCCAAGAACATAAGCAGTTCATTCAAAAAAAAAAAAAGAAGAAAAAACACACTGTCTTGCATTGCAAAATAGGCTATACATATACTCCAAAGTTTAAACGAAATTAACCTCTGGTACAGATGAAAGTAACAAACTGGCAAAGGCACATCAAGCATAAAAAGACCTGTTACTCTGACAGATTTCTGATAAATCATCTGTGTTTTGCTGTTGTACAAGGTATATGCACATATGCAAAGAGAAGCTGTGAGAGTTATGAAGAGTGCTAACATAAATATCATGCACTCTAACAAAACTCAGTTACCTAGCTAGTCTATGTGAGGTCCAGTAAAATGGAAGTGAATACCTGAAATATTAACAATAATCTCTTAATTAATTACAAATAAGAACTGAATTAGGCAACAAAAATTCCACAGACAACTTTTCCTAAGGGTTCTTACTTCATGTAAAGCCAGACATTGAACAGAAAAGTTATCTGCTAACATGTTTAGAGTTCTAGCTAAAAGCAAAGCTGGTTTCTCGCTTTCAGGCTTGAAACTCTCTGAGAGGAGTTTTTGAAAATGTATTAATTAGTTCAATCAATTTGGAAATATACCTTGAAATTTTATTCAATGTTAATTTTTTTATGCCAAAACAAAGTTTAAAGAATAAAACACAACTTAAGCTGTTAATTAAATGATATTACTAAGTGCTTTAAACCATCCGTGGTGCTGCAAGGCAATATCAAATGTTCTCCTCCATGGAGTGTATTTACCAGTCAAATTAATTTGGCACAGCACCAAAATTTCTGATAACTGCATTATGAAACATGGAGAAATATCAATTTCAAAATATTTTTTCCACTAACTACTATATTCTGAAGGACTTCTGATATAGATAGCTTAAGAACTAGACTTTATTTTTAAGTTCATTTTTTTTAATTGAATGTATACAGAACATTATTGTACATCAACTATTCCGAATGATCAGAATCCCTTTCAGAAAGCTGCAATGATAAAAAGGGAAATACTTCACCAAAGACTGATCATTTTATTCTACTTTCCATGATCACATTTTAATAATCCATGACAAATACATTACGTATTCCAGAGAAAATATCTATTACTGGATGGAATAATAGAGAATGAGTGCACACCTAAGCAGATTATTTGGTTTTATATTTTGTTAGAACATCAGAACACTATTTGTTAAAAACATACAATAGTTTCCATATTGGCGTACTAGGAATTCTGTTGGATTTTAAAACAGACAATTTATTTTGGGGATGGTTCAAAGTGGCACAGCAAGCTCCACAATAATAAAATTGATGAGATTATATGATTACCCTGGAGGCTGTTTGATTTGGCATGTCACCATTTATAAGTCTTTTCTGACACAACTATATAGCCATGTCTGTGCAATTTCACAGAAAACCAAACATGCCAAGCCTTATAAGATCATTTTGTCACATTCCAATTATGTTTTTTAAGAATATGACTGAACTTACTAGGCAGTTATGACTACATCTAAACTAGAATTTGTAAAACATGTAGACTAAAACGTATAGACAAAGCAAGTTTTCTGTTCTGAACAGTCAAAAATGCTGTAATTTTATTAAAGGTTAATTGTTCCACTAGGTTAAATATGAAAATCACCAGCCATGGGAAACACATTACTCACAGAACACTAACAGCTATAAACTTTGAATGATTGACCACTGGGCTTGTTTCTTATATTCTCCCTGCCCAGCGATTAGGTTCTAGTGACAGTAATCTCAAGTGTTTACTTTAGTGGTTATGCACATGGATAAACAAGTCAACAGCTTGCTTCAACACAGTACTTTCATTAGAGAGATCTAGTAAGTACTGTTGATCAAAACTACGTAAGTTATTTGTATATAGCTACATCTGGACAAAGTTTGTAACTGACCGGATTATTCCAACTTTTACAAAAAGTTGTCTCTTCTTAACAATACTCATTGAAAAATTCCATGGCAAAAAGTCTCTTTTACTTTTTAATTTTTACTGTCTGTATTAAATTTTACATTTCCTGCAAACTCTCAAATTCCTTTTCTCTCTGTATCTATAGTAACCAAGAAACATATTACTGAATGATGATTTACCCTCAGGAGGCAATCCTGTAGTACTATCCTGTGCTGAAAAGCACTTCCTCTGCAAATTGATTTTCACTGTGAAAAGCAAAAATCTGAAATACTGAAGATTTACCTCCATTTTTGGTAAATTTTCATAGCGCCAGGCTATTTTCATAGAATCCTGAAAATCTTCAGACTTAGCAGGTGTTACTTCTTCTCTCAATTCATTTCTGTGGGTATCATCAAGCAATGGGGCTGGAAGTTTCTACAAGTAGAGAGTGAAAGAATGTCAGCTACATACGGATTGTTATCCAAACAGTACATTGGCTAATGCAGTTCACTTAATATAGTGGACAGTTCCAAAATCTGTAACAAAACTTTTATTAAATAACTGTTCTGAAAGACTAGATCCTACTGATTGTGGAAAAAAAAAACCACAAAAAAACATGTAATTGTTGTAGTAAAACAGATTGTACAAATAAAAGAGAATGCAGAATGGAAATATAACATTGTATACGCTACTGTACACAAACTACGCATCTTGAGCAGCATACACATTCCTTTTTTTCCATCTATTTTTAAACTTGATCTCCTAAACCATTTCTGACAATAGGTCTGTTCCTTGCATAGTGAACTTAAGCGTATTTGATAATAAGCCCCTTTTCTTTGCTGGCTTTTATAAATCTTTAGAAAGTATTCAACAGATTACAACACCCTACAGACACAAGCTGAAGACAACTGCAACAGGACATTTTGAACCTTCTGCTAATCATCAAGCATGGTATCTAGTAATGGCAGACATCTAGGAACACAAGGGAGCAAACAGAAGGGACACATTTAATTATGGAATTTTTAAAGGTTTCAAATGCAAACATTTCTATCTTAAAAAAGTATTGCACACAGGTGGATTTAATTGTCTTATGAGGACAGAATTGTAACTTTGACTTAGGCCTGGATTAGGGTTAATGCTTTATTACAAACTTTCTGCTTTCCACCTTCGTTGTGCTGCTGACAAAGCAATAGGTGGATATTAAGCACAGTATTTATGCATTGTGCATTTTTCATTAAGGAAACAAAGAATATAATAAATTATCTACTTTCCCAACTGAAAGAATTCCTTCCTAAAGAACGAATCATAACTGTATGTTAAAAAACCCTTGTTGATTAACTAGCCTGTATTTCCAAGTATGGTGGTTAACTCTTGCTATCAGCAGAGTTGTGTTTATGTATGTAGCAAGCACTAAACAACTTAAATATTAAAATAAGTACCAATGTAAAATGTTAAATATCCAATTAAAAATAAAGTGCAAAATTCAGGATTATTTCAAATCTATTCCCTGAATTGTACACTTATATTATCCTTTATTTGGATAAAACACATTCCATCCAGCTCCCTGAGCATTGTTTCTGATCCCACCACTGACACAATCACTTGCTACCTCATCTGCTGTACTGTCACAGGGCAGCTCTCATGTCATCTGCGAAGCTGAAATTCAGGACATGGTGCGTTTCACCATTCACTTTATTGTAAGTGAAGAGAAATACAGTGCCGATATTTTCTTAAATGCATTTAACATTTTCCTCCTCCTGAATCACTCCAAATATCTATCAGTTATATATTGTTATACTGTTGTATAATAATTGACAAATTTGGGACAGGGACACTCAGCTATGTACATTTGCTTTTGTATCATTACAGACAATGGTTTTGTAGGTTTCACACCGAGACTGTGTTTTATGCTGGAATAAAATAGAGGTCAATAGATAAGATATAAGATATATCTCCAAGTATTACTGAGAATGTGTAAGTTCCTTCAATACCCTCATGCAACACTGAAAAAAGCTCCTGCCTTGCAGTCAAACACAGAACAAAGCCTTCTTATGTGGCACGGGGCCAAATGGGAGACGTTACAAATACTACAATACTAGCTGTTGACACCTGAGCAGCTCAGTCCAAAACAATCACATAGAGACACAGCATCAGTACAATGCAATTAGCCACTGTGGTATGCCATAACTGTGCTAAGAACGCAGTGGATTAAGAGATCAAGGAAAAACGGTTTCACCTGAAGCTGTTAAAGATTTCGGATGCCAGAGATGAAAACCATCCTAGGCTTCCATTCATTTCGAATAGACTTCATTTAACTTGTAACTTAATAAAGGATATTTTATTCTGACATAATAAAAAACTTCTACCATTTAAAAATTACTAAATTACTAGATTATTAATTACTAAAAATGACTAAATTCACAAAAAGCAACTTAAGAATCCCCTGACTCAGTACAGTGGCAGCATGTGTGTCAGCTCAATTCCATTTTATGCTGTCTTGTCCCTTGCTGCCCTACAGAAAGGACCAGGATCACATTAACAACTCTCTCATACCAAGAGCAGCTCTTATTTCCCCAGCTGCTTTCCCAAAAGGCATTTACCCAATAACTACTATGCCTAGTTGAACCATGCATGCTCCAAAATGCACCAAGTTCTGGCCACTGTGTTTTTGTCTCCATGCAAGAAACAAATTCATACAATACACAGAGACTTAAAACATCAATGGGGTTACTTGGTCTCACTGCCTTATCATTTGTTATGCCAACAAATACATTATGCTAAAGCAAACGTATCCTGAATCATTCTTGCATGATGTTGTTATGAACTTTGTCTCTTAGTAAGCTTCTTGCATAATCTAGCTGCAATCTGGAAAGAGCAGTCTGCTCTTTGGAGCTGTCTGGTATTTTGAGGGCCAGTCACTTGAGCTCTGCTGGGTGTATTAACTTGGTTAAACACTTTCTGAGATATTGTTCTTAAGCATGAATAGGCGAAGTGTTCCAATCCTATTCATGGTCTGGGTTTATCTGTAACATAAATATGTTTTAAACGAAGATCCACAAACAGAACTAGTAACATTTCTTTCCCTCCAGATTTGCCTTGTAACTGCATCACTATTACCCTGGCTTCTATTTACTTTTTTTTCCCTATTTACACTGAACTGTATAAAAGAGAGGTGAAATATACTGTTTGAAGGTACATCTATGCTGATGAAAAGCTAACATACATGCATTCTTCTGACAACTGTTCAAATTAAATGCTATTCTTTGTTTCAAGAACATAGGTCTTCATAAAACTGACCACATCTGAGTGATACAGAGTACCTAAGCAAGAGAAAGGCTCCAGCTCTCAGGACACTGTTGTTATGTTCTCACGGATAAAGGCTGGCTGGTTGGATATATACTTCACAACTTTTCAGTATCGTGAAAAGTTTTGTTATTGTCCGAGAATCACAAAGCATTAATCATTTCTCAGATTGTTAGGTTTCTTTTTAAAGAAAAGGCAAAATAAAAGAGTTATGGAAAGCGTGAAGCAGACCAGCCAAACCAGCCCCAGAACACAAGGTGCTTCTGTCACAAATACACAAAAATGGATCTGAAATGGACTCACATGGAGAGCTGTTGAGGACATGGCTTCAATGAGAGACATTTAAAGATGATGAAGCCTGGACTTTTCCTCAAAATATCTGGGTGCAGAAGATTTAATAGTTTTAGCTCAAATACTATCACAACTCCCTTTCTCCCAGATTCATTGCAAATTAAGAAACAAAAGCAATAATGCTTTTTTTTTTAAACAAAAGTTTCACTCAAACATAGATGATTTAGAACTACACTTCTCTATCAACCAGATATAAAAACACTTAAAATTCTGCTGAAGTTAACAGTAGGATAATTCCATTTTGATAATTCCTGAATCCAAGAAGATTCTGAGCCTCTTTAGGATTAAGTAAATAAATTTGTATTATTAGAATCAAAATCAGAATCTCAGAATAGAAGATTATTAAAACACTTGAAAATTTATTAAAACACTTCTAAAATTTGGAACTAAAAGTGCTCGTTATAAAAACAGAAGACCAAGAAACTGAGAGTGGATTTATCAGCCCATAAAATATCTATTTATCCTATTTTTGCTTAAAAATATCTCAGCTCCTACAACATATAGCTTCAAAAAGCTTTGGGACTGACAATTTTGTGGCATCAGCATGTCAACTCCTGAGAACTGTTACATTCTCCCAGGCTAAAAAAAGTCATATCTTTCATAAGGTACATCAAACAAACAAACAAAAAAACCCAAAGCATGTAGCAGTGCAACAGTTTAAAAAAAAATAAAAAAATACAGCATTTCTTGAGGTCAAATAAAATACAAGTCTTTGCTATGCAGCATGAAAATACAAAAAAGCAGACAAGTGCTAAAGTTATTAAGTGTGGTTTGGTTGGGGCATCCATCTGTATCTAGAGGGAGATGTAGAAAGGAAAAATGAAAAAACGGAAGTTTGTTGCCTTGTTTTAAAAGGAAAAAATAATTTTTGAAAAAATGTTTTTCTAAAGTGCTAATACTAAATGACAATCCAATTATAATAATATTGTCTTCTACAAACCAAACTTATGACACTTATGCAGACATGCAGTAATATATTTTGTTAATAAATATTTTATCTGTGTAATGAAAGGAAAGGAAATGAAATGATGTACAATCCGTATCTGCTAGCAATCCAGGTCTTTCTGTGTTCGCTGCCACGTTACTTTGCTTGCCTTGTTTTGGCAGATGCACTAAGCAAAATCAGATTCTAACAGTTTGACCTCTCTCACTTCTAACGTTCTCTAGGGGATAATAAAATCCAAGATACAATCCCACAGCAGTTAATGAAGCTTAACCTCACACCCTCTTAATTACCAATGCATTACACCAACTATAGGCATCATACTCCTCTCTAAGCTATTTTACATTGCTAAAGAAGTACTACTGTGCTATTATTTAGCAACATAATCCAAGCTGTATGTGAAATCCCTCTTATAGAAAATCCTTTGATCCTTATGGGTTTCGATAACTGCAAAATTAATAGTACTTAAAAATTTTAAACATTATCAATTTCTGTACCAATAAGTATGCTGTTCACATGGTTTTATGTAACTATCTTGTAATGTAATATCACAGGTTTGGCTAAAGAAACATGGGAAATAAAAAAAAAAAACGTGAATCACTGTTGCTTTTTAATTGCAATGATATTTAAATAGTTTAAACTCACATGAATTTGAGGCTCTTTTTCATTATGTTAATTTTTAGTATTTCAAGGACACCAGATGGTAAGTTAGGAAGGGTAAATATTTTCTTTTCAATAATGTATTATATAAATGTCAGTTTAAAGGGCCCTACTCCCAAAAGGGAGGAGGATTCTATTTTGATTGTAAACACTTGTGAAGACAAGGTCTATTGTTAAAGAACACAAATGACTGGATACAGATTTTTTTTTTTTTTTTCAGGGGGCCCTTGCACAATTTATTTCCATCTCCAGGTAAGGCTGTTAGTTCTACGGACATTTTTCTTTGGCATTCAAAAGCACCAAATGGATGTCAACCCAGAGATGTCGATGAGAATTATATGAAGAGAAAGAAGAAAGTAGAATTTACCTTTTTGATTTCATAAAACAGAGCAACTGGAAGTACTATAAGGGTTTTGTTTTGTTATAAACCATGAGAATATATTCTCTACTTCACATACACAGAAGTAAACCCTACAGTAAAGATACACTACTCTTTGTTACAACTTTTTCCCACTACAGATACATTTCACAACACTGAAAACCAGAAATGCGAAAGAGAATATTAGATAACGTTTTCTTCAGCATTTTCTTAATGAATTCATGAGTGTTAAAGTAAGTAAAAGATAAATGCAACAAAAAGGAGAATGACACACTAAGAAAACTAATGTGAAGATACTAAATAAAAATGGGAGTGTCCTTATTAAAAATTTTGTAACCTCTACTGCAGTATATAATGCACTAGCCTAAAAAGATTTAATACCACTGACAAAATTCTTCATGAACACCCTTAGAGATGAACACTGTAAGACACAGTTCACTAACTGAGCAAATCAATTCTACAAACTTACCAAATAGATTTGTAAAATAGTTAGTTCTGAATACTGAAGCCTGAACATTTGTTTTTTAAAAACTACTACTTCTAAAATTCTGATACATTTAATAGCCTATGTAAGAACTCTGTCTAAAAACAAACTTATCATTTCATTAGTAAGATCATGAAAGAAAATATCCTAATAAGCAACCAAGGATTGGTAGAGAAGAAACCTGAAACTGAAGCTAGACATTGATTTTCCTTGCTTCTGGAAAATCTTTTTATTAGATTGGTCTGAACTTTTGTCAAAGACAAAGCTTTACACTTTAGAGAGTTCTCAGTGTGCATACTGCTTAAAAGGATTTAATTCTTTTTAACAGAAGTGATTTTTTTTTTCCCAGTATACCCTTTCACACCCTTATAACTTTTGTGTCAAGTTTATAACAATGTTGTTGTAATGCAGAAAATTATTTTAATTATATTAGTTGTAATATATATTTTTTTTGCACATTTGTTTCTTAAATGACACTGGAAATAACAAAAATACATTTTGCTTAGTTCTTTCTGCATTCATCTTTTCCTTGAGAAAAGAGTTAAGTGTGCATTTTATGTTCTTCAGGTCAGGTCAGTATAACCAACTTGTCAGAGACAGAACTTTTTTCAGGCTTACCAAACAGGCTTAAGCAAAATGACATATTTAAAATATACTTTTCCTTTTCTTGTTTTAGTGAACTTTTCAGTTCAGTAGTTTTTTTTTTTTAAAAAAAAACTCATAAATTTGAGTCTAATTCCTGGGTCCACACAGGACCACCCAAAAAGTCAAACCATATGTCCAAGAGTGTTGTCTGAACGTTATCTTGAACTCCAGCAGGCTCAGTGTCGTGACTACTTCCCCGAGGAGCCCATTCCAGTGCCCGACCACCCTCCCAGTGAAGAACTTTTTCCTAACACCCAGCCTGAACCTCCCCTGTTGAAGTTTCATGACATATCCTTATTCTTATTTGTATTCTTGTGCCATATTCTTCTAATAAGTATATCCTCAAATTTGTGTTCCATTCTCAAAAACATACACCATATACAACTTCAAAATAGTTGGCATTAATTTTCACAGATTCACAGATTTCTCTAGGTTGGAAGAGACCTCAAGATCATCGAGTCCAACCTCCGACCTAACAGTACTCCACTAAACCATATCCCTAAGCTCTACATCTAAACGTCTTTTAAAGACCTCCAGGGATGGAGTCTGATGAATTTTAGAGTGCTAAATTTTTTTTAAAAATAATATAGACACTTAACCCAATGAAACTAAGGAAAATGATACAAGAAAAAAAAAGCCTTTGTTTATTAGTTTCCCTTTGTTTTTCAGCTTGAGTACATAACAGCTTTTCATAATTTGCAGTCTAAACTTAACAAGGTTTTGTACTGAAAATGGAACGTTAAGATATAAAATGACTGAAGGAAATATTATTATTGAACTTGTTTTCCATTTACCTATGCAATCAGTTTTATGATCTATCACAGAATTATACCATGCTATTTCTTTTACGGTACCCTATTCCCACCATTTATGCCCTTATAGTAAAAAGTTATCTTTTGCTGAAGAATATAGATTGAACAGAAAATGCCCTCAAATGTTTAAAATACTTTCTAAAAACAGCATGTATATAGTTCTGTAGGTTTTACCAGAGGTGTATAATTTTTCTGCATTACGTCTTAATGCCAATTTCCTAAAGGAGCTTTGACTACAAAAGGCATGAATATGTTTTCAAAGGATGATGGATAAATTGGTGGGTGGTAATATAATATATCTTAGGCAGCTGATCAGGGCTTTTTATCCTCTGCTTGTCTTTTAGTTATACACAATTTCAAGATAATTATGGTCTATAAGAATGTCTTTTCCCCTTCCTACTACCAGCAATATTTGTCTTGGTTATAGGTTCAAGAAACTTCAAATCACATCATAAAATTAGAATAGGGAAATTATGGCATCTCAGCAGAGAATTATAAATAGAGTGACCACACAATAAAGACATAAGGTGGATAAAGAACTGTCTCTATGTAAAATAGTTCATTAGAAAACTAGCTATAGAATACACTGAATGCATACCTGAATGTTATAAAATAAAAAACAAGCACAAAGTACATAATTCAGGTTGATATGTACCAAATTCATGTTGCCTTTCCAGCAAAGAATATAGTCCATTCAGATACTGAAAATAAATTAATTACTAATCTCACTAAATGAAATGCAATGTTATTCAACAGTCAGATATGTTGCCTTAAAAACCTGACTTGAACTTCACTTTTACAATAGAAGAGAACTTCTTGAAGCACCTGAAGGTCTTCTCCTTTAAAGGTCAATTAAAGCAGTCTTAGGGAAAACTGCTTCTATGATTTGGAGACCTAACTGTGGCCAATGCCAGTCTTAGATCAACTTTTCCAGGTGTTGCAATATCACCTTTTTAGGCAATACATACTAGCTTTTCAAGAAGTGCCTAAGCCTGCCAAGTGTGAAAGCACATAATTTTCTAGATTGATGCCTAATGTATTACAGGGTTACTTCACTGAAGCAGTTTCAAGACAGCAATACAAATCAGAGAAATCAACTCTATTGTGCCTCGCTGTAAGCAAAGGAAGGGTTGAACAGTCAAGGTAAGAGTAGAAAAGCATAGACAATACTGTTGGATATGTAAACACACAAACGGAGAAAGAAAACAAGACAATATTACATTTCCCTGAACTTCCCTGTAATAACATTGTCTATCCTTTTATAATCACTTTTAGTAACACCATTATGGAGTTACAAGAAAGGAATGCAGTATTATTACCTAGTGAAATAAGGAAATAAGGAAAACTTACTCCAAAAATCAGACAACTGAGCTCACTAAACGGCATCAGACTAACTGACCAGAAACTCAAACTGATACAAGAAGGATGGAGGTATGTAACAACGTCTGTTGACTAGCAAAAGCATAATAAACAGCAACTAGGAAAAATGTGATATGCTATGAAAGATTAATTTCAAGGTGAATGAAAGAAGAATAAAATGCATGTGAGCTAGTCTATTTTAAGACATTTTAATACAATGCAATAAAAATATTCATTTGACTAATTTAATTTTAATGAGAACAACAAATGCAATGACCACATATTGTATGGTCAGTCAGTCAATGACTTGATTATCAATTATTTAAAAACAACTATTATTATAAAAAGCACAAATTCTTATGCAATTCATAATTCACAATAAAATTCTAGCCTATTTGTTTAGGTTATACTATAAAAGACAAGAACAAATGATAATAAGTATTCATTTAGGAATGAAATTTTTAGGTTCAAGAACATAAAAAAAATAGATTTTTCTAACCACAAGCATATAATTTCATTAAGAATATATTTTTTCATGAATACTGAAGAACATAATGAACAGAAGAAGCACAAAAACTACCATCACTAGGTAAGGAACGACAAAAGGAGTAATTTTGACCAGAAATAGTCTTTGAAGATTCTTAAGAAAACAGTCATATGACCCTTGATGCAGAAGCAACCAGAAAATCATATTTTACTTTTGAAATTAGAAAAAAGCAGCCTTAGAAAGACATACAATATTTAATCATTTTTTTAAGATTATCCTCATGCTTCAGGGTTTTTTTTTGTTTGTTTTTTTGTTTTTTACAATATTGACTGGATTTTTTCCCTTATATAATTTTCTGATAATGGAAAATATCAGTGCTTCATTAAGAGTTCACGAAAGTTTGCAAGGAACCTTTCTATGTGACCTGATGCAAGACTGACCATATTTCCTGGTAGAAAAAAGACAGTCAGAATGAAAAGCATGCATAAAGGAAGATGTACTTAAAGATGTTAAATACTACTCTCTCTTTTCTACAAGAAATATCTACACAGATTGTACGCTGTTTCCCCACCCCCCCTAATATATTGGAAGCAGCTTAACTTCTTTTTGTGATAGGTAGGTGGAAACTGTAAACAGTTGGGTTTATACAAACCATTCAGTTTAGCCAGCTAGTCTGTGTTTCTTCCACGATCTAAATGAAGGATAAGTAGGCCCCTAGACTGATCCTTGAGAAAATCTTACTTCATTGTTTATAGAGGCAGGCTAGCAAGCTAAATTTAATTCCCAAATCTGGCTAGTGTAAAGACTCCTGCACTTCCCAACATATTCTTGTGGATCACCAAGACTAATTCATTTGTTAAAATATAATATATACACTTTAAAATGTATTTAAATTCATCAAGAAATTAGCACTTTATTAGTCAAAAGCTATGAGTCTTTACCTTTAAGATGTTGTCAGGAGGCTCCATAGCGGAAGCAACAAACAGGTCGTGTCCACAGACAACTCCCTCCGCAAGAAAATACTTGAACAACAAATTGGAGTAAACACCATATTTATCTTCCTCTGTGGAAACAAAAATGGTTGGGATTTTTCTTTTTTTTTTTTATTAGATAGAACACCAGCCTCTATTTTCACAACACTATAAAAGCCCTCTTTTGGTCTACCTCCTAGAACATGTAATGTAGAACTGACATAGTAGGTAAAATATGAATCTGAAATTTTTAAAATAATGCTTGATTCCTAATTTTTCAAGCCAGAGATATAGTTCTTAATCGTTTAGTTGATTCTACAATACGGATGGGATACAGGAATAGTGCTATCTTCATAACAAGTTTTCCCGTAGTATCAACCAAGATTGATTTACCAAAATCATGGTTCAATGGGAAGCGGTTTTGTTCATTTCTTAGACCTGTGTTATCTTTATATTCTTTATGCTTAAAGTATTAATCAACTTCTTAAAATATCTATAAATTGATGTTTTTCAAAATGTGGTCATATTAAATATGCTAAAACTGAAGCTAACACTTCCTATAGAGACATTCTTAGATCAGTATTTCTTTCAAAACTTTAAGAACTACAAAAATAGGCAACAGCAAAATATTGAAAAAAAAACCACAATGGAAATCCAGCAAATCTGTATAATGCAAGTCTTCAACAGAAAAATTCAATTGACTGAAAAACCATTTGCAACGCCATTTTTGAAATCTATCCGGAGCAAAAACATGAACACATTCAAAATACATATGAACTTGCAGTTTAAGAGGTGAGAAAATAATTGTTAACAGATGTTGTGAATACTAGCCTACTGAAATCAACACACAAACTCCCACTGACTCCAGGAAGGCAAACATTTCCTTCAGCATCTATTTGTTGCAAGTTAACTATCAGAAATTACCAGAATCAGAAAGTCTTAATGAGCTTCATACAATTAAGTTTAGCATAACTCAAAACTATGGGGGAAGTGAATGAGTAAATAACTTCTGAAATTTGAACCATCTTGGATGTTCTCTACTTTTAGGAGACAGAGAAAAAATTATAGCAATATTAACAGCTAGCACAACACATTCCTGACAGTATAAAAACCTGATTAATCGTCCAGTAAAATTTTAGATCGTGCCAATAAGATAGATTTTCTTTATGCGGAACCAACAAGACTCCTAATCCATTGTTTGTGTAACTTAGAAACAATTTCCTCCCTATTATGAATCACACATGAAAATATTAAAATAAAATTCATAAAATCAAAAACAAAAGCTGAAAATGAGAAAGCTGTCATTCATATCTAAAGTGGGGTGAGGGAATGGGGATAATACCATTTTGATATGTACCCGAACGGCATGTTCTGGAGCTTAGCAATCAAAGAGAACAAATAAAGTGCAGTAGGGGAAAATGAAGAAAGAACGTGTACATCTGAAAAGGAGAAAGAGCCTAAAAGCAATGAGGAAACTTAAGAAGCAAATCACAGAAAAATAGCATTTCGCTGCAATACTCCTGATACCATACTCAAACACTGCCACTTTCAGCGCTTAGATTAACAAGACACGGAAATTTGTAACAGAAATTTTCAAATTCACTGGGGAAGGAAGAGTTCTCCTGGAAACATTCCCTATTCTCCACGGAACATCTGGCAACACAAAATTTATTTCCTTGCTTGTCATTTCACTCTCAGATTTAGTATGTGAGATACCTTTTGTCTTTTTCTTTTTTTTTTTTTTTAATGTTAAAAGGCATACACTAATAATTTGGCAAAAATTGTTTCATTTCTTTCTTCTCCTTCTACAGAATAATCCCTTCAGCTTCCAAGATTACTGACTTTGTTGTTAAGTAAAAATATTTTTATAAAGTTTCTCATTCATTAAAACCGTGAAAAAAGAAATCTCTTTGAAAAAGAAATTAACTAAAAGCAACTGTAAACCAACATTTTCTGACAGAGAAAAATCTATCATAACACTGTAGCTAAAAAGAAAAAAAGTTACATAAGAACAGGTATCCAAATAAACCAAAGGGAATACAATAATTACAACACTATTCCTACTAATACTAGCCATTGATGTATGCAGCTTTTTGTAGTCTAAGGGATTTAAGAACTCAGATTATATTCATTTAATTTACCTTTGAGACTGTTAACCTGTTTGGCACGACATACTAGCCTTCCGATCCACTTCCAGTAACATATTAACATAAAAGTGGCACATTTATCTTTTCAAAAATAACAGTCTAGGGAAGAATATGGACGGATCAGTACTGTGAAAAGTACAATATTCACAAATGCTTAGTGTTATTTCCTGTTAAAATTTCACCAGGATTGGTGAAATTTCTAAAAGCATTACAGAATTACAAACTAATTTCCTTGAAAGTTTAGAGCCATTAAATATTTTATATGGTTTACTCTAGCTTCCTTTACTCTATTTAGTGATTAATAAAGTTACTGAAGAAGTGTTTTCCTAGTGATTCAGCTCCATAGATTGTGCCATGACTTGAGGATGTTGATCCTTGTGAGACTAGGATGGAGACGAAAGGCTCATTTGAGATAAAACCAACGCCCAGCTGTGGAAGCAAAGAGTAGAACTGACACCAACTAAAGTTTTTAAGAAGTATTACAGTATTATTTGTTAAACATACTATTTGAAACCTGCCTAGCCCTTAAATTGCTTCAACAAGAGAAAAAAAAATAACAACACAAACATAACTGGAGTAGTTCTTCTTTGTAACTGGAGTCCAGGAACATACACGGTTCCCACCCACAGCTCTCTTTACAGCTATTTCTGCTTTATCTGCTTACTGTAATATAATTGATAATACTTTGTTTACGGTATATAGACTTCTATGTGCTAATTTCCATCTATGAAGCTCTCAGTTTAAGAACCAAAGCCACTTATACAGTGACAGTATGGTATCTATTTATTCAAAAAATAAAAAATATGTCTGAGCTACCTGAGAGGTCACCAAGCCTCCCATATAATCGCTGCAGCAGATGTCAGTGGAGGCAACACTGTTAGATCTCCCTCCCTTTGAACAAAAGAAGAAAAGGGACATGAGTCAGGCATTCTGGAAGAATCCTTAGCTGTACTATTTACCACATCTTGACAAATCAAAAAACTTGATTTATTAATTTTCATTTAGAGGTTAAAGTTCACATTCTTCATCGTTTGGGGCACACAAACACCAAGCTGTATTGCATACAGACAGGATTTAACTCACATTTAATGGAGTATGAGCCAATATCCCATTTAATCGAAGCATTTTTACCTTGGGTGTGTGTGTGCAACTATACAGAGAGAGTCTCTCTGGGTCATCGTTTTTAATATTAATTATTCATTAGGAAGTAAACAGCATGCTCTATGTGCCAAACGTAACACAGAAACTCCATAAAGCTGGATAAATGTAAGAAATCATACTGTGCATTGATGATTATGTAACTAAACTAAGAGGGAATGAGTCTGTAGTAGTTAAGAATAATTTTTATTTGTATAAGAATGAAGTGGTGGGGAACAGGAAATAAACCCTTTCACTGACTTGCCCAAGATTATAATTCGAGTGTTAGATTTATTTCTACTCTAACGGGACTGAAGAGGTTTTTACCCTGCCATACCCTTCCAAATCTCATTTTGCAAAGCAATGAGGAGTTTTCAGATTAGCAAATTAAAAACATTGCTGTTCAGTGTGAAGAAGCATTTTAGCATTACCCTTTCCTTTAGTCTTCTTACATCGATTTTCATAACAGCAAACACATGAAAATGAACTATGGGAGAGTGATCTAAATATAAAACATCTCATAGTCTGCTACAGTGCTCAAAGGATTAAATGTGTCTCAGAAAGCCTTTACAAACAGTGTATCTTGAATTGTTAAAGTCAATGCATCTGTAAGAATCCCTCAGTTCTTCAATTTGTCACATAGAGGATGGCTTTTTATTGATTCATTTCTAGGTCACTAAACTTTTGTGGTATTCAAAAGACCTAAAGTGCACCCATATGGGGCTTTTCTGATAGCATCCATTGTACCCTGGATTCAATAGTTACATTGCTATTCAAAACCATAGGAGTACAGCTTTCTTTTTCTAAATAAACAAACAAATCACTTAGCACAGGTATTTCAGTAGCTCACTGATTATTTTCATAGTTAAACTGGGCAAAATGCTTTCAAGTATTTTTGTTTTCCGATAACTCCTGGACTTACTAGTTGATGGCTAGGATAAATGCTTGACTGTTGTCTTTATTTTTCCAAATTATACAGACATCCAAAAGAACTACCTCCTTTCTATATGGGTAGGAACTAACATTAAGTGCATTTTAGTCAGCCAAGAAACTTAAGACAAGACTGGACCAAATCTTTATTCTTAGCCTCTGTACTAAATGGCTGTCCCGTCAGCAGCCTTCATTGTGAACTTCACTTCTAGCTAACAAGGCGCATAGACAAACAAGACTCGTGCAGCTGCAGACTCTTTTCTGGGTCCAGTCACCACAAGTCACACAACAGTCCACAGCTTTCTCTGATTCTTTTTGAACAAAGAGTATTCTATAGCTAAGTGGCAGGTGAGTAACTAGTGAAGCGTAAAACTATACAAGGAAAAGAGATCATTTACCTAGAAGTTATGTATATTGTCTCCAGGACAAAACCTTTTCTGATTGCACAGATTAAGGACATAAATAAAATAGTTTATTTTGACCGTTATCTGGAGGCCTCTTTCCACAACAGCATGCTTCCATGGCCAAACCAGTTATGAAGAAAATGCAGTATTGTCAGTATCAGCACAATGAATTCCAGCATACAACCACATCGAAAACAAAGGATAAAGACCAATTCCTATTTATGGCTTTTCTCACCCCTATACTGTACAGGTTACTGAACACTTAAGAGACATTCTCAACACCTTTGTGCGTGGACTGTCTGTAGGACTAGGAGGAATCAGTGGGTCATGGAATTAGATACCAAATTTTAAGATACTGGAGTTTAGCTAGAGCACAGAAAACAAAGAGAGCAGATATGTGTGAGGCACTGTAACCAGGCAGTTTATATAACCATTAAGGACAAAAATCTCATGTACTTACGGAAATTTATGTCTAAGCACGTGGCATCAAGAATTAAAAAAAATCCCTAGCCCTAAGTGCTCCCCCTGCACCAGAGGTGTTTGTGTTCCAAGAGTGGGATGGAGGAGAAGCGCTGTAACTTGAAGGGGAACAAAATTCACCATAAGGCAACAAAGATGTATAGATCATATTTGTAACAACTAACTTTTAAACAGCTGTATACTGAATGACACGAAGGTCTTTGAAAAACTCCAGAGATAATTTGTATCTTAATTACTTACAAAGATCAGAGCTATAAGATGAAAAAATAAGACTGCAGCAATGTAATGTACAGATAGCTTTTTTTTTTTCCTCTTTACAAAGCCTAGACAGGTTGCCCTAGAGCTGCCAAAAGCCCGTCATAGCCTATCAGTATTGATCATTTTTTTCACCAGATAGCTCTACAGCATAGTACTGTGACCTAAGGTGAGTCTTTCTGTAGCTATGAAACATTTCTCTGAATTGCTGCAGGTTATAAGATGCGATTATTTTAATAATCTGAAATTTCATTTAAAAGATACTTTACTAATGTCCACATTTACTAACCTTGAGGGGATATACTCTGTGTCACTTGCATTTAATTAGCACATGCCAAAACTGAGTTGTCAAACATACAAGGTACAATATTTGGCATTTGGCCATATTTCAGAAAGGTGAATTCTGATTAACTTGTATTTTGTATAATTATATTTGGAAAATCACTGTTTTGTACCTGTCTGGAGATTATCTTTTTCAATTTTAAAAAGATGATAAATTCAATTATATTGACAAGTGAAGAGAGCTCTTACCAGCCAGGTTAAATTGCATGTCTAACAAAAATAAGAATAGCTAATTAAAGTAGCTGAAACTGCTGCAGGGCTTAGAATGCACAGGTATAGACCTGCTTTTAACCAAACAACTTTAACTTTTTATAAATGACCTCAGCTACTAACAAAAACCCTCCAACTGATAATCTTTAAAACATTTAGCCATCAATGACCTTGTCAAAGCTACAGCATCTCAAAGGTATGTAGGAATAGGCCCTGATAGGGTACCCAGGGCAGCCCTGTCTGTGCACACTGTAACTCACTATACGGAATGCAAAACACATTGTTCTGAAAACTCTTCCTAAGGGTGGTGAAACATACGTACAGCAGGTCTACGTACACTGGGGAGTGGGAGGAAAGGAGTTTGTTTAATCAGCAGCTATACTGTTTGTTTGTTTTGAAAGGGGAGACACTTCTAGCAAGCTAATCTCCTGGAGCAGTTTAAGGTGAAAGAGCCAACAAGTGGTCACACATTCGTATTGAGCAAACTGTTTGGGCAGTGTTCAAATTCCATTTCACTCAATAGTCAGAATGCCAGTTTTACCACTTCTCATAAACCCAGTACAGTAATCTCTCTTGAAATTAAAGTACCAGTTAAAAAAAAATAATTAAATCTTACTATACGAACAAAACCCAGTAAGTTTCAGGTTCCTCTAGTATCTTGCGTAAGATAATCGTGTACCTCAACTCTCTAATTTTCATATAAATAAAACACTGTCAAAAGAACATACTATAGAAGAAGTTCAATTGAAATCAATTGAAATCATGATGCTTATTATTATGATTTGAATTTTAAAAAATTGAGCACTTATATTACAAACATTATTTTACAGTCACACCCAGTAACCTGTGCCATTACTACATCTCCAGAACACAACAGTTAAAATAAATATTTTAATATCCTGAATCTACTATTATTTGGTTAAATTAACCAAGATAATGTGTCAAATAATGAAGATGAGCATTTAATTTGCAAAGGGAGCTAAGCTAAAAGTAATGCAATTTATTCTTGCCTTAGAGAATGTTGAAGGGAGGGGAGAAGAATTTAACCTTTTTATAACACTTGGAGTACAACGCAGAAAGATCTTCCTAGGAGGTTTATCGCTGACAGCTTCAATCCTGTATAATATTAAGCTTGCCTAGACTAATCTCATGACAGATTTTTTTTTGTGTGTATTGACAGGATATTCTAACAATGCAGCTACAATTCTGCCTGCACCAACTTTAAAAATTAGTCTAAAAGTTTTTAGACTAATGAGTCATGAATAAATATAGTTCTCCCTTCAAGACTTTTGGTATATAATTACACGTTTCAAAATAACATATGGAAAGTTTTATTTTGGAAAAAATTAGTTTTCAAATCTAAAAGTGAAATTCTCCTTCATGTTTCTATAAGCTAAGCTTAATAGCAGATCACAAATGAACAGTCATGCACTCAGAGGAAAAAAACAAAACCAAAACAAACAAAACCAAAAAACATCCATGTAAGAATCCCATCATTTTCAAAGCACTGAGTATTGTCATCTCTTTCATTAGAAAGAAGAGGTCACCGCCTTTGTATTCACTTCATCTGGTACCATTTAGGTCAGGTGAAATGGATATCTAACCCTATGCTCAACGGTAGGCAAAAGTAGATGTTTAGGAAGAGGTAATAAGAACTGAACAAGCAAATACGGTGCTTCACTTGCTCAGCCTCGCACTGTTAGTAGCTCAAGGACTTCCCAAACCAGGCTTGGTATCCATGTACTTAGTAATCCAAACTGCTTTCTGTTCCATGAAGTTGCCTACTTTCCCACTGAAAGCATGATTATTTTTTTTTTTTAACATTCACAACACTCCAAGTGAATTATTCCACCACTTAATTGCATACTGTGTAAAGAACCAACTTCTTTTGTTTTATGTCAATTTTATAGCCAGCAGGTTCACTTGATATGAGCCAGTTCTACTGACAGGGACAACGAATATAATGGGAAGACAACACAAAAAGTTTCATAATCTGTGATCTCTGAAAAATATGATAGGTTCTAACTTTTTCCTCCTTCTTATGTCAATAGAAAGACTGCAGCTCTTCTCAAACTGTGTCAGAAAAGATCTTCTCTGAAAGCAGTAAGACATAAAATTTCTAACATTTCTCCTGAGTTCACATAAATGTGGTTGAAATTTCAAGAGAAAATTAAGCTTAATTGGTATTCTTTTCCCCAAGAAAGGCTGAATACTCTGTCTCCTAGTTCTGACTCTTTAGTTCTTCTCTTCCCCTTGTACTGGCTCTAGTACACATCTCCCATATTAACTCTGGTCACTAAGCCAAGAGAAAAGTCTCCACTTTAACCAGATCCATTTTCTGTATGCTTAGAGAGCTGAATCATCTCAGCAAGGAATTGAAAAGCACTAGTACCAGCTCAAGGAAGAAGACTGCACAGCCAGGAATAGGGAAAAGGATTTGGACAACTTCTTTCAGCAAAAGTGAACTGCTGTACCAATTCAGCGTTCTCAAAAAAATTGAACTGAAATGGTTGTCATTAAACAGATGGTGACCTATATGAAATCAGGTAATGTCAGTGAATTTTTTCTGTCCGACAACTATTCAAATTACTTAGATCTGCATCACAACATGCAGCAATTTATAGATTTTTATTTAAAAACTGAGATTTTCTAAGATTCACTAAAGACAGCAACACCTGTCTCTAAACAGCCTCTAATGATAGCTAAAATGTAGAAATAAGAACTAGCCTTACAGTAACAACAAGACATAATAAGAGCAATTACCCTGCTCACTGGGAAACTGAAAATGCTGTTCAATTTCTAGTACAGGTTCATATAAACCCTATAGTAGCTAAAGATAACATGATGTAACCCCAATATCGTCTAGAAGAGAACTCAGATAAGCCCTCTCCATATTTCACTGTTATATTCTTTAGTGTTAAAGCTATTTGAAATGTTGTAACAGTTCAAAATATTATAGCTAAATCTACAAACGCAGATACAAATGCAGGTGAAGTTAAAGACCGGTCTCCTTAGTGATGGTTGTCATTTGAAAGTGAAAGTAAAGATAGGTAAAATGTTAGGACCACATCATTTTACTCCTTCAGAAAATAACTGAAAATTACTGATTACATCTTACTTAAGGTTGAAAGACTGAACAACTGCCAGCCTACTGGTGTCTGTTGCTAGAGCCATGAAGACCTTGTTTTTGCATAAAAACTTCATACCAGCAAAATTTAAATTATCTCTAGTAATATTGTTTAAGAGATCAGCAGATTTAACTTCTTAGGTGTAAAAAGCCTACTTCAGAACAACAAGAAGGTTACAATGGGAAGGATGAAATGACACTCTCTTAAGTTGTGAAGCTTGCTTGCGTTATGTGCTACTTAGATCCTTGTTTTCTTTTGAGCTATAGCTCAAGGCCTTTAATTCAGCAACTTGATAGCATTTAAAAACAGAAATGGGAAGTGTGTTTTTTATACACAATAAAAAGACAGGTCATTTAATAATGTATTAAAATTAGCAAAATATAGCAGAATATGGCTTGTTCTATCTATATATTCTATACTAACCAATAAGGAGAAGGGTTCCAACAGCTAAGCCTCCACCTGGAAAGAAAACAAAATGAAGAAGAGAGTAAGACTACATTTTAATGCTACGTTAGAGAACAATTGAGTTTTCTTAGTTTATAAGTCAAAGAAAGGTGATAACAGGGAATTTAAAAATACAAAAGTGAACAACATTTTAATTACCTTTGCAATACTTCCTACAATTCTCTATTATGAAATAATTACACATTACATGTAATTATATATTACACATTACAATTACTTTCACAATATACTGTACTATCATTGTCATGGTAAAAAAGATCCTGCAGAGCTCTATGCAACTATACTCAAGTCCTCCAATAACGATTTATGATCCCTGCCAGGGAATTTTTACGTGGATGACTCAAGTGAGTAAACATTCTCCAAATTAAATCCATATCAATCACTGCCAGGTGATATTGTTTTGTACCAAGAAACACATACATGAAGTGACCTGCTAAGATGCTCACAAATTCCCACTGAAATCAGTCAGGCAAAATCCTGACTCCACTAGTTTTTATTATATTACTGAAAATAGACAAAACAATAAGGCAGGATTTCACCCAATAAGAGCTGGACTGACACTTCATAAAATAAAGTAAACCTGAAAAAAATACTATTAAAAATTAAATAGTATTAAAATACTATTAAAGTATTTTTGAGTACATCTTGGACACAGAAGCAGCTCTATCAATATAGCTGTGTAAAATATTTCTTTAAAAATAAAAATATATTTTGACCAATTGGACACAACTTTCTTCTTTTTGCTTAAACAATTGCAATCAATGCTTATGTTCCAATCACAGATGACCGAATGAATAAGAGACTGAAACGAATACAGCCCATATGTTTTGATACACAGGCTCTTATCCTATCAATCTCAACAGTGTAAAAAAATAGAAAAAAAATCTATGAAGTCTTGTTCTGATTTATTTGTTCCTCAAAGAGAAAACAAGTATAATTATGTAACAGTGGTTTAAATGGTTGTCCCAAGAAGGAATTTAAACAGAGAGGGTAAAAGAAGAATTCATGTTTTACTTCATGTGAAGAGCGAACAATTGTATAATCTGAATTCCAAGACAGAAAATATTGGAATAACTTGAAGTTAGACTACAAATATTTTATTGAATATAAGACTGTGACAGGAAAGCTCCAAAAATTTCGGAAGCGTTTGGATGATTATATGAAACCAGTCTATTGCAGTGCTTTGCATGAATGAAACTGCAGTATGTCTTCCACAATTAAATCCTGCTCTAAAAGCAAGCTGGGAGCAAACTGAATCACATCAGCGCAGCATCCAAAGCTTTTGATAAAAGAAGTCAATTCTGGACTCTACAGTCAGACTCTAGTGAAGAGTGTAACAGTCTATCAAATTAAGAGCTCATTAAACTTCACTGGAAATTGATTCCTACAGGAATTGGATCAATTTCTTCATCTTTACCTCTGCTGATGGGACTACAAATATCTGTAGCACCTATAAAGTTGATATATACCCAGGAGGAAGAGAAAAAGTAAATTTCTCTCCCATAGGCCAAACAGATGCCAAAGGACCACAGGCCAGAGGACTACGGTAGCCTTCGTTTTGATCAAGAGACAATGAATTCTGCATTCACCACTGATTTATGTGAACTCATCTTTAGCTCCTTAATGCTGCTAAGTAACTAAGTTTCTATGCACATTCTAGTAAAAGTCACCAGATGATCTAGGATGCAATATAATTATACAGATTATAACATCAACAGGATTTCCAAACAATATACGTGCTTTTCCATTTTCATATTATACATAATTACCTCCAAAATTAAGGATTCTGTCCTGCACCAGGACAGAATATCAACGGATTGGAGGAAAAATATTTCTTTGAATGTTTTTAAAGAAGCATTACTTGAAATATGACTGACAAGACACAAGGTATCAATTTTTGAGTACCAATAAATTGTATTAGAGCAATCTAGGTATTGTGCATTACTAGCATAACGTTACTTGCTGCCTACTGTAAAAAGACAAGATACTGGACTTGGTGTAAGCAAGCCAGAACGAGAAGACATAAACCAGCTCCAAATGTTGCTCTGTATAGGGAGAAAAAGGATGCTGCGTATAAATCATGCTGAGTAAGCAGCCAAAACAGAAAGTGCATTTACAAATTAGATGAACATCTGACATAAAACATTCCGGCTGCTGACCTTGTATTTTCTATTTAAAACAACAACAAAAATAAACAACATCAAACAAACAAAACCAAACAAATAAACACATCAAATCACAGGCCAAAGCCTGTGAAAGAAAAGACTAAAAATTGTGAAACGCAAGACCATAAAAACAAAAGAGTAAAGAGATATTTTTTGCTTGCTTGGGTGGGACAGGTGGGGTAACAGCATGTCTAGAGTGATCACAAAGCTTCTACAAAAGTTGCAAAAGTGCTAATATTGCTCCTTTGTAACGCCTGAACTCAAAACACAACAGAATCACTTCACTGCCATGTCATGAAGCTACCAGAGTTTTAGTGGCACATCACAGCGCAAACATCACTGAACAAATGTTCAGTCAGCTACTAATTTCATCGTTGTGTCTCAGTGCATGACAGATAGTTTAAGCTATGCTCCTGAACCAAGATGTACAAACTCCTCAATATTTATGGCAAACGTATCAAGGAATCAAATATTTCTTAGGTACTTTTAAAAAAGAACTGTAAGTACTAGTTACTAGAAAGACAGAACGAAATCCCCGTGTTCTGGTTCACCAATTTTTGCTTCATTTTGTTTGTTCAGAAAAAAAATATAATATATATATATATACATGTGTGTATATAAAAAAATATACACATATATGTATGTATATACGTATACATATTTGTATATATACATATATACATACGTATATATATATATACACACGTGTGTGTATATATATATATACCCAAAAGCTCTACTACAAGGGGAAAGGAGAAAAAATACCAAAATCATGCTTGATACAAAGTATGCTTTAAATATTCAATGCATTCAATTCTCTGAGGAGACAGAAAGCAAGTGCTGCTAACAACAGTTGTTTAAAACTAGCATATTCTATACAGCACATGAAAAAAAATAACTCAGAATGATGAGATTTTACCAAAACACAACTTGACATAGGAATTATGGTCAAAAGAGCCATAAGTAATGGATTACCTCATGGCAATAATGACTGAAAATCTTGGTTATCTGAAGCTCCCTTGTAGCCACCACAGATGTAGTGTCTCTTGTTTTTAAATAGCTCGTACAAGAGAGAATATTTGTCAGCCAGTACCTCAACACAAAGTACTCACAAGCTTTGTTTTCAGGTCACCAGTTGTAGTGCCTCTTTCTACAAGCCAGAGCAGCAATGTATGTCTATCCTGGATGCTAAAGGCAAACTTGGGTAGGAAGGTTGGCTGTATGTTATAAGATGTTGTGAAGAATTTAAGCAAGGACATTTTATTAGATGGAATGTAAAACTGTTGCAGTTACCATGGTAATGTGTTCGTATTTCAATGAGCAACAATAATAGTAAGTTACGCAAAAAGCAGGCCGCAGGAAAAAGTAGCAGAAACATTGATAAAATCAAAAGGAAGTTAAAATCTTTAAGTTCCCTAAGAAATCCAATGTGAACTTGTATTTCTTTCTTATTTTGCTATTTTTATTTCGTTTTGCCAGTATCTAAGGCAGTACTACACGCAAACAACCAGGCAAGTTTTCTAACTTTCTGCATTGCTACTTACAGCAATGAGATCTCAGATCGTAAGGACAGAAACACAAGAAATGTTGCAACTTGAGAAGTGTCAACGATTGTTTTCAATGAGTGTCTGTGGCCTTTTTTCAAGCAGCTTGAAACAGACCATTTAACACCAAACAAGCGATGTTTATATTATACGATAGTTACAACTCTCTACAGAGAACTGCTTTGAAATCAGACATACACGGTCTGTAATGCTTGAAGGTACACCTGAATATAAAGCTGGGGGATGTAAGGAGGGCCTTACTGCTAAGACAGCATTTGCAGTGCAGCACTGATCTACCTCTTCTTTTTGAAGGGAAATGCATTTATTAAGAAATAGCTAGTGATCAACAATGTGCAAATCAACAAGTAGCTGTAAGAAATTCCTTCACGTATCCTCTGCCTTTTCCTCTTTTCCAAAGCTCCTAATTAGACCTATGTCTAATAACACCACGCTTGCTCACGTGTCCCTTACTCACAGTTATTCCCAAGCTATCTCTTCCTGTCTGCCAAATAATACAGTATCTGGATTGCAGCTTCTGGACAAAAACGTGTAAGAAAGAGGTGAGTCCCATGGAGGGCCACTGAGATGGTGCACAAGACCCAAGAGTCTTTGATGGCCTACCCACTCAGCTTCCAGGAATCTGTGATTGAAGGGCAAGGAGGTTAGTGAAGATTTGACATAGGAATAGAGAGTATTCCAGTTTTTCAAAGATGCCACATCCTAAAAAAACTCTGTAAAAGTATTTTCAAGAGTTTCTGTTTCTAGGGTCAAAGAACTTTTTTAAAAGTTTAAAGCCTGTTAGGCCAGGAAATCACTGAGTATTTGTAAGGCAAGGAAAAGGTATTTTAGAAATAATCTTACATATACTGGAAAAAGTCTTCCTAATTTCCATAACAAACCCCTAATTATGTTAGTGAGTGCCTGCAGATTTAGGGAACTGCCGGCACAAGGAGCTGTCCACATGTTCGGACCCATGCCGTGCAAAAGCTGCTATTTATAAACTGAAAAATGAACAAGAAATATTCACTGCAAATCTTATGTTTATGTGATCAAAGCATTTCACAAACTACACACGCTTAATGAAGTACATCTCTCTTAGGGGGGACGAGCTTACGCCACACAGATACCAATCCTTGATGGAAATGCACGTTCTGTGCAAAATACACACATGCTCACAAATAGATACATAAAAACAAATAAAAGCGTGCTTCTTAAGATACTCAGGCTGCAAACACTTCTTTTATAGGACAGGTACAGCTTTTGTATTTATCATTACTCGCACGGGCGGTCCTTAGGAAGGGGATATATTCCCATTTCCACGTGTTCCTTCAGAGACAAGGGAGCAAAGCTAATGCCAAACCTTCCTCGCCTAAAACCGGTCTCACCTCCCTACACCGAGGACACCCTGCGACTGTATCAGGGGTTACAAACGCC
Organism: Anser anser; assembly: GCF_964211835.1. Classification (NCBI taxonomy): domain Eukaryota; kingdom Metazoa; phylum Chordata; class Aves; order Anseriformes; family Anatidae; genus Anser; species Anser anser. The sequence goes on from NC_139725.1 coordinate 8,547,561, forward strand.
GTTAAAAGGGCCACCCGAGCCTAACGCAGACGAAACGCGCTGTTAGTCCCGGGGAGACAGATCAGTTCCCACAGGAAACAGCGCTGCTCCGTGCCGCAGACCGCACCGGAGCGCTGACCGCCGGGGGCCGGTCCGAGGCACCGCCTCGCAGCCCGGCGCGGCCCCTCACCGCGCCGCCTCAGGGACCCGCGCTGAGGGGAACCGAGCCCCGGGCCCCGCTCTGCCCCCCCCCAGCCCCGAGCGGGCCCCGGCCGGCCGGGGGGGGGGGGACGGGGGGCGGGGGTCAGGGGGTGCCGCCGGCCGGCTGCAGGCTCGCGGGTGCCGCTCTCCACCAACCTAGCACACCGTCCAGGGAGGGGAGCCCGCTGGAGAGCAGCAGCTGCCCGTGCCGAACGGAGGGGCGGGTGCCCGGCACGGCGGCCAGGCGGCTGCCGGCCGCGGCCTTGCGCTGGAAGCTGGTGGCGGGGCCGCCCGTGGCTGTGGTGCCGGCCCCGGCGCCCCGCGCCGCCATCTCGGCTTCGCCTGACAGGAGAGCGGCGCCGTGCAGCGGGGGGAAGCCCGCCCGTCGCCGCCAATGGCGGGGCGGCTCGGGAAGGCCGCTCTCCAATGGCAGCCCGCCTTGTTGGCACGTCGCGGGCTGGAGGGCCGGGCCGCCCGGTGGCGAGCGGGCAGGTGAGTGGGGACCGCGCTGAGGGGAGCGGGCCGGGCTGAGGGCACCGGGCTGAGGGCACCGGGCTGGGGGGGGCGGCCGCGACCCGGCCCGGCCCGGCCCGGCCCGGCGGCTGATCGGGAGGAGGCAGGGGGTGGGAGCCGTCCCGTCCCGTCCCGTCCCGTGAGGCCCCCGGCCGCGCTCGGTCCCCTGGGACCCGGTGGGGCCGGGGGCAGGAGCCCGGCCGGGCCTCGGCAGCCTCCGAGCGCCCGCACCGCGCCTCAGCGCGCCCCTTAACGCCAGCGGGGACGGGAGGGCCCCGGGAAATCCCTTCCCGTCAGGTTTTCCTCAGCGGTATCTGCATAGCGGCACGGTGCATAAGCGTAGCATGTGCGTGTGCCTGGGGACCCGCTCCTGTTTGTGAACAGCTGCGAAGCTTCATTAAAGGCGTGATTTAAAGACCTGCCGCAGGGAAGGAGGGTCGCGCCGTAAGCTGAGAGCCAAAAGTTGCGTTCTCAGGGAAATGTAACTTCTGTGCTCCCTTGGCGTCTGTTGCTGAGCCAGGTGCTCGCACTCCGTGCACCTGCTGTGTGTGTTCTGGGAGGTTCGTGTGGCCTTCGCCTCATGTCAGCTGCCTGCGCCCGTGGCTTTGTACATGGTAGCCCATGGCCGCCCTAAACTGAGTGCATGTAACTGGTGGAATATCCAAATTTCACACTTCCTCCTCTGTTCTTGTTATATACAAAGAAATTTAAACGTTTTTCTAATCTTTCTGGGAAAAAAGTAACGGTATGCTTATTTTGTGAATCAACAGGTTACGTTATAATACTGTGAATTTAAGAGAAAGCCCTGTGAGTGTGTGGAAGAGCCAATACATGGTTATTCACATGTATTTGATGTAAATCTATTTTTCACATGCATCGCAAGCTACTTGAAGACATTTGCACATAGAAGGGTGTACTAATAAGGCTCTAGTGTTACAATTCCCTACTCTCAATCTTTAATTTAATTTTGATGCATGAATTCTTTGTTGTTGTTGTAAACCATGGTTTTCAGATACATGTGTTTGTTAAGTGTTTTTTCTCTTTTACTTGAGGAAAAATAATGAATACTCATATTAAATATAAACAGGAAGAAAGAGCAACAATCTGTTAACAATCCTGCAATACAACTTTTCCCCTGCACATTAGTTTCTTGCACAGGAACATGAAGTTTCAGCATTATGTTCTCCTAGCTGGTGGCAGTGCATTAATTTTGCTGCTGCCAAGCTTCTTTTCATGTTAAAGAGTGGGCAGTTAAAGATCTTTGTCGAGAGTATCACAATAGTTGTCTCACTGTTTTGTATTTGCTGCCAAACTCTGAGACATTGAATAATAAACATTTAATTTCGAACTTAGATTATTGTCCAGCACAAGTGGTGGTGGTGGGGAGAATCAAAAGACGCATTTTAAAAAAATCACATGGCAAGAAATAAATATATCTAATAAATGTCATTTTCTATGATCTGACTAATGATTGGTGGAAATCTGGAACAGGATTCACGATTCTTTTGAAAGAGCTCAAGGATCAGGTATTTTTGGTGAGAACCTTCAGTGTAAATTCTGTGTGTCATTGAGTGAGGAGGGTGAAACTGGCAGAGTTCTCAACTTTTAAAGCCTCACATCGGCTCTTCCATTTCTTTTTGTGCTATATAGTTCCAGAGTGCAATACCTAAATCGTTTCAGAAATGAGTGCTTGCAGGTGTGTGTAACACTATTAAAAAGTGCAACCTATGTATTAGAGAACTTTTGCTATAGAACACTTGTAACCCAGAGACATTACCTTTGTTAAGTCACCACGCACATATCAGAGACAGAATTGAATGATATACTTACTGCCTGTATGTTATCTCGGTGATTTATTTTTTTACCTTCACCCCCATGCAGAGCAGCACACTTTTGCTCATTCAGTGAGATAGTATTTCTTTGCTTGTTTTTAAATAAAGGATATTAAAACAGGTTATATTAACTTCACGGAGTAGGTATAACTATACGTGCAGGGCTGAGCCTTCTCTTTATATTCTTCTCTTTCTTATTACTATTTCTCTGACAAGTAGTTATTCTGTTCTTCCTTTTTATCTCGTTTTCCCATTGAAATTAAAACTAGGGGCTAAATAATTGTCAGACTCAGAACCCAAATTCCGAAAGCATTTTGTAATCGGCAACACTTGTGCCATGCTCCTACCATTTTTAGAATTTCTTGCATTAAACATGTTTAACTTTAGTCAAAGATTCCTGGAAATCTCGATTCCTGGAAATCTCAGCCTTTCCTGAGTGGATGTAATATGCCACTGGTGCTACAAGAGGAAGTCTCGTTTCCTTTTCCTCCTCTGCTTCCACTGATTCAGTCCAGCAGAGCCTGGGGCTTGTCAGATCCTTTCTAGAGCTGATTCAGCTCACTGATCTGACTTGGAACTACCTATCCACTTTCTTGATAGGTTGATCTTGTGTTCTGTTGCTGAGTGGATGCAATAAGGAAAAGGGTATTTACACACAGTGGGGAGTGGGCAATGAAACCTTCCAGCTTTTGCTGTGAGCTGTTGACTCACCTCACACTATGAATGAACCTCACAGCTACTTCAGAATTTTGTATGTTTTAACGTAAAGTGAGACTTTTGTAATGATTTCTGTGAGCCGATACCTTCTGAAACGTAGAAAAAATGTCTCTAACGTTGTAACTTACACCAGGAGAGACTGTATTACCACAAAATTGTGGAGAAGTATAAATAGTCTTTCAGTATAAGAACCGGATTTCAGAAATTACTGCAATAATTCTGCTTGTGATGTTTGCTTCTCCTCTGTCACATTTTATGGTGAGGAGTAGGATTAACACCCTACTGATTTAGAAAGCAGGTGGAAATAAGCTATTTTTCAAGGATTTAAGCTTTTTTAAAAAGTTAACTATTTAATACAATAAAGCTTTACAAATGAATATGTGCTTGTAAAAACATCACTTATGGCACCTAACCTTGTTTGCATGTAAATTTCAGAAAAGTAGAGAAAAAAGTGAGTGTATGGAGTTTTCTTAATTTTTAAGTCAATGGCGTTTCATTTTCAGGAATGATATTAGCTTTTTCCACTCTCTTGAATTATACTAAAAGTTTGCCAGGGATCACGTGTCCGCGGTCCAAAATTTCCAGCCATTGGGAAGGATCCCACTAGGAGCTGTCTTGACAGATACAAAGCAAGACTACAGAAACTGTAATTCCAGATACTACGATATATAAAAGCCTCATCTTCAACTATACATTAGTAGGTAGCTAACTCCTATTATTCCTGCTCTATGAATGGAATTGAGATGCAGAGAAACTACAGAGCATGGAGATGATTGCAAATTATGAGGAAATATCTTAGTAATTACTTTTTGTCAACTGAGCTATGGCGACTGGCTGCGTTCATACTCAGCTCTTTGTAAAATATAGACCTTTAAACCTGCGTCTAGGTCTTAATGTCTAACCTGTAGAATAAAAAAAAACCTTTATTTCTTGGTGCATGCATATTACTCTAGGCCTGATAAAGTATTAATGACAATTTAAACTGCAACTCTTAGCTCTAGTACGAAGAAATCACTCAGTTTTCTGTCCCTTGTGATCCAATTGAACTGCTTGCCTATGCCAAATCCAGATTCTAGGATGGATTACAAGGATCTCGGGTGAGAATTACCTAAGGAGAAAATGGAGGGAATACAATGGGTGAGTGAGAGAATCAAAACATTTGGGAAAAGGTATGCTTGGAATTTGGTCTGTACGTATGTTTGTCATTTCTCTCTAAAGCTGTAGTCTGTGGATTTGGGGGAAGCCACAGTGTCCTCCAAACAGGAGCACTTCTTAAAGGGAGTGTTAGGTGGTTTGTGCTTGATACGAGGAAACACACCTGTTGTGGCTGTCATTGCTTTTGCTTTGTTTACTGGAATGCAGCCTATGTTGGTTACAGGTTTAAACTCTTAGGTCCTTCAGCTACGGCAAGCTGTGTTGTTAAAGTAGTGTTTCTCAATAAGACTGTCACGTCCACATGTTGATGTACATTTCTTACTTACCTTGATTTCAGATTAATGGGTTTTGCTGCATTTTACTTGTGCCTCGTAAGATTCAGCGTATTCTCTTGTCCTTCCCTGGCAGTGAGCGAAATGCTCGCTGTTTTGGAATAAAATGCATTGGTTAATTTTGTTTCAAAACCGTAAGTCTGCCTGGTCAGTTTGTAGCAATATTTTTGTTTGATTTACATATGGGATAGAAAACTAGAAAGCTGCAATCTAATGGCAGTCCCGACTCATAATCTTATTAGTGTTTGGTGTTGAATCGCAAAGCAGCTCCCCTCATCAGTCCTGGAATGTGATGGCATTAGGCTTGATTAAAGTTTTATAGTCACCAAATCAGATTAGCGCCTGCGTCACCTGACGAGGTAGGGCTGGCAGTCATGTGGTCCTGCACCCCGCCGAGCTCACGCTGGGAGCTGAAACAAGGTAGTTTGCTTTTGAGATGTTCTTAAGTATCTAACAGCATGGGTCATGGATTATGACTGCAAAGAAGATGGCTTCATTTTCCTGATCTTTGAACTGGCTAGAATGGGATGTTTGAAAGTGCAGGATCTTCAGGGCATGAGCCAACAACTGGAAAGAATGTTTAATCCTGGAAGTTCTGGCGCTGAAAGACCTGGGTTTTTTCAGTGTGAAAAAAGCTTAAAAACTACTTATCCAATCATTCCCTGGAAAACGCGAGGATTAGCGGGAGAGTTTAAGACATACCAATCGTGTGATATTATATAGAACATGATATGATTTTCTTCGGAAAGCCTCTAGATGTTGCCTCAGTGCCTCTGTGGGTTTTATTTACTGAACAACTGTGATAAAAATGTGAACCTGTGTCAAATGTAAGCAGTTCTTTTAAACTGGGTGTACATAAATTAGGCGACGTGAATCCAAGTGGTGTGGTTGACTCTATGCTATGTGCTGAGGACAATGGTTTAATAAATGTAGATCATAAAAAGTTATTACTGAAATGACCGTTTTAATTTCTATGCAGATATTAAATATGTTCCCATAATTCCAGAATATAAAAGTGTACAGTATAGAATTACTGAAGGTTGCAGAACAGTAGTAGTGAAGATGAGCTTTAGGTTCAATGTGCTGTCTTAATAAGCATTGTACAAATTAGTCATGTATTTCATAGAGATTATGAATGCTGCCTAACAAATTTGATTTCCTTTTATGATAAGATCACCCATCTAGTCGATCAAGGGAAACCAGCTGATGTGATCTTTTTGGACTTCAGCAAAGCTTTTGACACGGTTTCCCATAGGATCCTACTGGACAAAATGTCCAGCATACAGCTAAACAAAAACATCATGCGATGGGTGAGCAATTGGCTGACGGGCAGGGCTCAAAGGGTCGTGGTAAATGGGGCCACATCTGGCTGGCGGATGGTCACCAGTGGGGTCCCCCAAGGCTCCATTTTAGGGCCAGTCCTCTTCAATGTTTTTATAAATGATTTGGATGTAGGACTAGAAGGTGCTTTGAACAAATTTGCCGACGACACCAAACTTGGAGGAGTTGTGGACTCGGATAAGGGTGGAAAGGCCTTGCAGAGAGATCTGGACAGATTGGAGAGCTGGGCGATCACCAACCGTATGAAGTTTAACAAAATCAAGTGCCGGGTCCTGCACCTGGGACGGGGCAACCCTGGCTATACATACAGACTGGGCGACGAGACGCTGGAGAGCAGCCCCACAGAGAGGGATCTGGGGTTGTAGTTGACAGCAAGCTGAACATGAGCCAGCAGTGTGCCCTGGCAGCCAGGAGGGCCAACCGTATCCTGGGGTGCATCAAGCACGGCATTGCTAGTCGGTCGAGGGAAGTGATTGTCCCGCTGTACTCTGCGCTGGTGCGGCCTCACCTCGAGTACTGTGTGCAGTTCTGGGCACCACAGTACAAAAAGGACATGAAACTGCTGGAGAGTGTCCAGAGGAGGGCGACGAAGATGGTGAAGGGCCTAGAGGGGAAGACGTATGAGGAGCGGCTGAGGGCACTTGGCCTGTTCAGCCTGGAGAAGAGGAGGCTGAGGGGGGACCTCATCGCAGTCTACAACTTCCTCGCAAGGGGGAGTGGAGAGGCAGGTGACCTATTCTCTGTTATCACCAGTGATAGGACCCACGGGAACGGTGTTAGGCTGAGGCAGGGGAGGTTTAGGCTGGACATCAGGAAGAGGTTCTTCACCGAGAGGGTGGTTGCACACTGGAACAGGCTCCCCAGTGAAGTAGTCACTGCACCAAGCCTGTCTGAATTTAAGAAGTGTTTGGACTGTGCACTTAGTCACATGGTCTAAAATTTTGGGCAGACCTGTGCGGTGCCAGGAGTTGGACTTGAGGACTTGATGATGCTTATGGGTCCCTTCCAACTCGGGATATTCTATCCTTCTATGATTAGTTTACTACTGTTTATTTTAAAAAGATGTAATCACATTTATTTAAAACAATCGTAATTTAAAAATAGTTCCAAAGTAGGATTAAAAGCAATGGAAAAAAAATAGCTAGAGGAGGAGTATTATTTGTATTACGGTTTCTGATATTCTGTAGTGTTTTTCACACTGGATTCCACGTCCATTTAAAGCTTACTTCAGGATTAAAATCTAGAATTTGAGAGAGTGATTCTAAGCCTTTTCCAAAGCTTAACATCCACAACTATTTCATAGAGAATACAAATGACTGCCCTCGAAGAGTAAAACATTTTGTTGCTTCAGCGTATCAGTGGATAAGGTGAACTTTGTGTTTCAACTGGAAAAATGTAATTTAAATTCTTTGATATTTTGAAGTCTTTGTTTTTGATTTCCAGCTGTATCTAGCTGTGCGTATTTGATTAAGTAGGCATTTCTAAAGCCAAGGAAATAATGTAGGCCATGATGATTTATGGGAAGGAAAAGTTAAATAGCTGTGATTTTAAAATATATAATATTTATTAATGCAGTTTATGCAAAAATACAAAATGTATAGTATGTGTTTTTAGATTCCAAGATTGACTGAATGTCTAAAAAAAATATGTATTGCTGACATTATAGGTTCTATTAGCATCTTTTCCTAAAGCTGGTATTAAAAGGTTAAAAATTGTCCCATTTATGAAAAGCATGACATTTTCTGCCAAGGCTTTTAGTCTTCAAATGCACTATTCCAAATAATTGTGCAATTTCTCTTAAAATTCTCCAGTACCGGCAGCTGCTGGAATGCAGGCAGTGTTTGCTCCTCGCCTACATGGTGGGACTTTATAGAAGGTGCTCTTTTTTGGTTTAGCCTTCCCCCCCTCTGTCCCCATCATCATTGTGAAACCCGAATCCCGTGAATGTTGTGGCAAAGCACTGGAGGCTTGTCCATGCTGAGAAAAGATTTACCCAATCCCCTTCAGAAGGCTGAAATTGTTGCTTGTCTCTGCTTGCTGAGATATTCTTTAAGGTGGTTTTGTAACGGAGGATTTTCCCTCCTTTCTGCCATTACCCCAAACCAAACAGTAATGTTTCAACAAGTACTTCTGTAGTACTTTCTGGATATAAAAGTTAACAAAGTCTGTGTCGTGAGTCTTGTAATTGCACTGCCCCACCTGCCCGACCTCCCCTCTTGTGTAAAGGAAATGTAATTGAGGAGTGTTCGTGTGCTTAGAGGTAACTTCTGACTGCTCTGCTGCAGGGTAGGATCTGTATTGCTGACTTCTTTTCAGATTAGCTTCAGCAGCAGGCTCTGACTTCCACTGAAGCAGTGCCAGGCATGCTAGCTGAGACTCAGGAGCTTCCTACATCGCAGTAGGAACTGACAGTCGATTGAAAAGGAATCTCAAAAACTTGATCGCAAAGACAAGAATCTTTGCCAACGTACTTACATGAACGGATGTAACTTCTTGGCAGGTCAGACAAAGTTGCAGCCTAAGCTTTCCAGAGTACTGGCCAGCGATGCGTTCCGGGCACTGAGGGTTCAGTAGCTACTCCGGACAGGTAGGTTAATGCTAGCTGGGGTATTCAGCCACTGCTGGTCTGGAAGTAACCTGAGGTGGTGTAGTGTCCCCTAACACGCAGTTTTACTGCCCCTATTGCTTGTTCTGTCTTAAATTTGTGAACTACTCCATCCTTAGCCTGGTAATGACATGCAGAAGAGCAGTGGCTGAACTGAAATGCCTATTGGCGTGTTACAAGGAGCTAGATAAAGCAATTTATTTGGTGCTACGAACAGCGATAGAGTCACTGACCCAGTGCAGGATTATGCTAGTTCTGGCTTTCCCACCCAGTGACGCTGGCCAACTACATCGGGAAGGAATCAGGCAGGAACACAACTGGCAGCCTTCACTGAGAACAAGATGAGTCAGAATTCGATGGACTTCCATCTAGTTTCACAGCACTGCGGCCATCCACAGAGTGGGTGCTGAACCAAGACGTGTTACTGTAAAATGATTCTGTACGGCTGTGTAACTACCTTCTGTGAGTGCAGGGACAGAAGCCTTTTAGTAAAATTTTCAAGAGAGAGAGATGACTACTGCAAGAACTTGTTTAGAATGGTAAACTAATTAGGTCATTAAGAAGTGGATGTAGAAAATAGGCATTTTGGACTTCAGTAGACAAGAATTAAAATTTAGATTTTTCAGCGTGAGTTACAAAGTTAGGTAAAGCATAAGCCAGCAGTCCTGTAAAATTCACTTCAAATATAACAAGCCATATCCACTACTGGCAGTATTGGGCCGAATCTTGAATAATATCTTGGTAAAGAAACTGGAAAACATTGGACATCTGGCTTTTATTGTAGCCAAGCCTTATTTTAGCAAACTTTCCTTATCCATTATCTTAATGGATTCCGCTTCTTCAGTCTCTTGTTTTGAGGCCACCAGTTCCATGCCAAAGCTGCTGTATGTGCCAAAATCCCGATTCAGGAGCATGTCCCAAGGAGCAGAGGCAGCTACACGAGTTAGTCCTGTTGTTCAGTATTTGCGAACCACAGAGGCGATCTGTGGGTATCTGCTCAGTAATGTGCTGAAGTTTGGGCTGGCCTGAGTCAGCTTTTGTTAGCTTAGGTGCTAGTGCTGGGCTGATGGCTGGAGAAGTACCAGTTCTGTGACTGCTACAACACCGCTGGAACTAGGGCTATACGATAATACAAAATGCTGTATTTTAAATGGGAAAGGTTAAAGGCTGTGGTTGCTGGTGTGAAAGTATGCTTCTGTGATTGTTTCAAGGTCGTCTCTGGTTTCGTACTAGAAATATGTGTAATTTCATCGCCTTGGGGGACTCTGTTCCAGAGGAAGCACTTTACCTGAGTCTTAAAACGTACAAGCACTTGATTCCAAGATCTCTCAGTTCCCATGTTTTCAGTCTGTCTGTGACTTAGAGCTGTCTCAGTGTCCCACGTTGAAGGAAGAAAGGTAATTGACCTTCCTTTAAGTACACTTTTATGTTTCTGGGAAAGCGGTTTACACTTTTTGAGCAGCATGTTTCCGTTATTTCTTTGTATCAGCTGTGCGTTCATTGGTCCCAGAAGTGTGAAGCAGCCCCTTGGTCTTGATATTTTTACGCTATTGCCAAGTTACAGTGCCTTTTTTTTTCTTTTTGTACAGAATGTTTAACATTTCTGGTATAAAAGACCTAAAATCCAAAAACATTAAAGTCCGGGAAGATTATTGGTTATTTTAGCATGCACACAGGAATTGTGAAAGGAGCTATATGACCAGTCACTGGTTTTCCTTTTAGAAATGCAGTGTATTATGAAGAAAAGGGTAAGCTGAACTGTGTGCTTATTGTGTGGCCACTTCTTAAAAACTTAGAAATTGTGTTTGAGAAGGCATTTTGGACGAGGAGGTGTGAGATTGGTGAGGTTATTCAATGATTATTTCTGTTTTTCCATTCTGTTCATTTTCCATTTTACAAATACCCACATATTCACTTGAAATTTGGATTTCCGGTAGTTACCTGTGATAAAATAAGGCACACGGGCCTTTTTTGGTAATCTTTTTGCTCTCTGTGATAGTGCAGTTTGGGGGCCTGGAGCGTGCTCAGCGTCTTGCAGGTACTCAGTACCTTAGCATATGATCATTTGCTAAATTTGAGAAAGGTGCCTCCGCGTATTTGATTCACTTATTGTGTCAGCTCTACTTTTTACTTTAAACCTTCAAATTAAATAATAGTTTATGCTGGCTTTTTATTTTAGTTCATGCATTTTAAACCCGGAACTCAGATAAAAAGATAGTTTCGGAATAAATTCAGTATATTATTTATGAGTGGAGCAACACATTAGCATTGAGTTCACAATAGATCATATCGCTTTTATTCCGTCTTACAAGCTTAGCAGCACAAACAGAATAATCAACATATTATTTGGCTGTCATCTGCTGAACAGAAACCAGAGATCACAAGGAGGTTTTCCCTAGCTGCAGTGATGGCCTTTTTGTTCCAAGCCCCCATCTGGGAGGGCCATGGTGTGTTATCATATGGAACGCGGGGTTTTCTGTAATCTCCTTAGCTGCACTGCAGTTCGAATCTTCATTCCATGTTTGTGTAATTTATAATTTTAATGAGACCATGGCTCTTGTGGGCTTTGAAATATATTAAAAGCTCTTTTGTGCATATGCTTTTGTTCTTGCTTAATAGGCTCAGTGTATTTAAAACTGATGAATTTTTATTCATGGATTTGGATGTCTGGGGATTAACTTAGACTGAATATCATTGCACTCATCTATTGATGTTTGGAACTTTTCTTTTAATGCTTGTATCTGTAAGAGGAGAAGAACTTGGGAAACTTGTGTTTTATATAAAATGGCTCAGAAATAGCTCAAAATTTTACAGCAATGATAAAAAGTACTGATTAAAATTTATTTTCACCACATAAACTCACATGCAATACAGTTTGTATTGTGAAGAATAGAAAGCTGAATCCATACATGTGTATTTTGAACCTCTTATCTAAAAAGCAACTTAGGTAAGCCATCAAAATTTTTGTCGAATAATAGCAGCATTTGATTTGCAGTTTTCTTCTGTTCAGGTAATTTGAAAATGTAAATACTAAGCTCACTTTTGTCTGTGTTTCTTTTCTCCTGTTTTTTAACACTTTTTTTTAAAATGCAGAGTATGCGCATTTCATTAGAAGGTGATGCTCGTAACTGGGAAGTATTGATGAAGACATACAGAAAGATTGTTGCTGTTATATTTTCTGATGGTGCCAAAACTCTTTTTTTTTTCTTATGTATTTTTCAAATGTTTAATGATTCACTGTTTATGTTAAGATCTCATGCTGTATGATTTCTGTGTTAATAAAGTACTGTGGAGTGCTCTTCAGCAGTAACGTACTAATGTGAGACTAACAGTGGGGATAAGACTAAGACACCTTGTAAACAGTTTTTGTGGTGGTGTATGTAAATAGGCTGCTTTATGTGAACGGTTTTATTGTTGGTTTGTTTGTGGTGTTTTTACCAGTAAGCAATCCTGTTTGTAATGGCAGATATTTTAAGTAAACAGTCTTTTTATTTGTTAGTGCATAGGGAAATTAATTACCCCACTGCTACTCACCGCTTTGAATGGTGTTTCCAAAAATACCTGCGTATGCTTAGAGGTGTGTCAGCAGTGGAAGTGCATGGGACATGTGAGCCATGGACACCTTAGGTTTCTGTAGGGCCATAGTTTAAGTAGCCAATGTGAAAATGGGACTTGGAACTCTTTGTCTTAATTAACATACATTTTACACCCTTACTCCATATGTCCATGAATATTTCAAGAAGGTAGTTTGTTTTGAAATTTAAGATAAATGAATATAGCTTAGAATAGTTACTTGACCCTTGTGATATAGACGCTGTATTTTTCTCATTCACCAGCAATGGGACTGTGCTGTCTATCAGAGCTTTGGCATCCATGTCCTAACTTTGATGTTGTTACAGGAAACTGTTAAGTGAAAATTTCAGCATTCCTCAGAGGCTCAGACTTGCCACATATGACCATGCATTTGCTCAGCTGTTTGGATTTTGCTGTTCAGTAAAGATGAGTATATATGGAGTTGCAGAGAAAGATAGAAGCCCAGGAATGCATCTGACCATTAACACAGCATTTTATACAGGGTTGTGGGATTGTTAGGAGTTTCCTCCCAAAGGTAAAGAGAATCAGTGAGAACTGCTTGAAATCTGTTTTGAAAAATTGTTCATTCTCATGTAGGTAGTCTCTAGTTGTTTAACACGAGAGGATTGCATTATGTGAATTTCTGTTTACAGGATTGAGCTACTTGTCAGCTTGAGAACAGTAGATGAAGGAGCGCTTGTTGGAGACAAACTGTTGGTGCCTAGTAGAGATAACGTGGAAAAATAATCCTTCCAGAATAGCACCCAAGCTTTTTTCAGATTTGCCAGACTGTATCTAGTGCATCTTCTAGAGAAAAACAACAGCTAGAAATACAAGTCAAGTTCTCCTTGACCCTGTGCACAGAAAGATCACTTGAAAATGGTTCCTTGTTTTCCTTTAGGTGTTGTGAATCTTCAGATGAGTATAATTAACATATTTAAAATACATATGGTAACATTATTAAAATTTCTCAATAAACATGACGTACACCTTTCACTCTTCTAGCACATATTATATTAACTTCATGAAGAGGTTTTAAAAATAGTTAAATTTAGATTAATGCCAGCTCCAACAAAAATATTTAAATAGCCCAATCATTGTATGTTCTTTTTTGCTTTGGGGTTTTTGGACTTTTTTAGTAATAGTCTCAGAGTAACCTTTTGGGAAAAACATGGTGCAAGTTATAGGATTACATTGTGAGAAGAAAGATGTCTGGTGGGGAGGGGAGAATGCAACAGATGTGTTTCTATTAGCTGAGGAAAATCTGATAAATTATCACTAAATATTCTGTGAAAATTCAGAATTTAGTATTATATAAATCAAGTGTGACTGGAAATGTTTTATTGTAGTGAAAAAATCTAATTGGTATCAAGTCCAGTAATTTGTTTAGCCACATTTTCATTGGCTATGACTTCGATCTTCCTGTATTTAAAATTTTGGCACTGTGTGTTAAACTGTGCCATCGGTTATCTGGAAATGATAAATCCACTGATTGGTTTCCTAATTTTATTATGTACACAGTTAATTGTAATCCAAGATTACAGCAAACAAGATGTTAATTTCTAGACAATCTACCTACATTTCACTCAGAGCGTGATTGTTACTGAAGCAAAAATACAAAGAGAATAACATTTGTGCTATCCTCACAGGAGCTGTCAATAAAAGATGTAATAGGGGATTTAGGAATCTGGAAATGGCCAACTAATTTATGTGAATCTATTTTATTTCAGCTAGAAAGACCAAGCTCTGTTTCGTCTGCGCTGCATATTGCAGAGCACAGGCTGTCTATAGAAAACCAGGCGGCTGCATATGGATAGTCCCTTGATATCATTCACTTGCTGTGTAATCTTATTATGCAAAGTTCTAATCTTCACCTAGAATGAATGCCTCTGGGTCAGAATATAGTCATATCAGGGTTTTTGAGGTCATGTTTTGTGATCCTTAGCTTATTCTTCTAAGTAGGGCTGGGATTTAAAGAGTATTCCCTAGACACTAGCAGAGATAGACGGTAAAACCTGCTGCCTTTTTGGAAGACAAGACCAACATGAGGTCCCTGGTAGGATTAAACTTGATTTGTAGCTGTAGGATTTTTTAACAGATGTATTATTGGACAGGGAATAGGGGGCCACCAGCACAGCGAAATTGGATCACGATTGGCATTCTCAGGGAGTCCGCTGGCTGCTAAAACAGCAGCTGCATGTGGATTTGACTTCTTTCAGGTGAAGCGACTTCCAGTCATTTGGAAAGGATGGGATGAAAAGGAACCTTGGTGATAATTTTGATGTCTGCAAGATTTAGTACCAATGTAATGGGATTATCGGTAACACCTTCACTGCAGAAAAAGCCACCTGGCGCTATAACTGGCAGCAACTGAGAACTAATCCCTTCCCATCTCTTGGATGTCATTCATGAGGCTCAAAGTGATTTCTACCCTGCCAGCTGTGATTAATTTTATAAACAAACAAACAAGAAAATAAAATGACGAAAGCGTAGACGACGTAAGAAGAAGTGAACAGTAGAGTAGGAGTTAGATTTTGCATTTTATTTGCTGCAGGAGATAAAATACATAGTTCTTGTCGAGCAAGCAAATTGTATTCTACATGACAAATGTGTGTGCATAACTTTTTAAAATCAATGTCTATTTTCATTAGAAAAAGTGTCTGTTTCAGTATAAAATTTTACATTGCCTACTCTGTAAGTAGTAGGTAGTACCTGGAAGTAATTACAACAGGTTTTATGTCGATGGGTCTGTGATAAGGATGTTTATACAACAGACCCATTAAGTTTTCAAGGGGCCTGTGACTTAAATCATTTGGTTTATTGTCCTTAATGGCCTCATGTTGTATCTGGTGGAGGTGCCCGCTGACAGGACTTTGTATTAAAATGAATTGTGTGATGTGGAAAAACGTTCAGCCATTTAGCTGCTTGTGATCAATAATATGGCATTGTTTAAAAAACGTACCAATAAATAGTTTTCTGAGGAAACAATTATATCTTACTGATACTTAAGCTAGAGCAATTGTGAGATAAATGTTCTGTGTTTATTTTTTAATAATAAACCTCTAGAGGTCGTGGGGTTTTTGTTTGGTTGGTTTGGTTTGGTTTTGGACAGGACTTTCTACAACCATTCATGTGTTAACTAGAAGTTGTTACTTAAAACTACATGGAAACATTTGGGATTGTTGTTATCCTGTGGTCTGTGGAATGAACATTACATGTCTGAAGATGGATCTTAGCATTAAAAACAAAGAAGCTCTGAAGTTATCGTATTAGTTTCAAAGAGTATCATCTAGGTATTGCATATGTGCCTTAATTGGAAATGAACTTTCCTGCGGAGTAATAAAAGTTGAGCCTTAAATAAGAGCTAAGAATTTTTTCATCATTATCATGAACATCTGATAAACCTGAGTATTTCAAAAAGTCCCGTTGTGCCACATGTGTAAACTGGGACTGGTGAAATCCCTGTCTCATGGATTGAGAATTTATTTTAATATAGCTTCCCCATTGCAGAGTCTTTGGGAGCCCATTAGTAAGAGAACGGGGAGCCAAATTTGAGGACTCTTGGCTCATTTGCTATTCTCTTGGTATCATGGCAGCTGTAGCAGTAGGTAGCACTCACTCTGTCGGACCCCGTGTTTCCCAGAATAACTGACAAACCCGTCCCTCCGGATTCAGATTCCCTCAGAGACAACAGGGAGAAGTGTGTGTGTTCAGTGTAACCATGGGGGGAAGTATGTGCCTGTTGGACAGGCATATACAACTGGTTTGCACTTTTGTACGAAAAAGTACACGTTTTGGTTACAGCCTTGTAACTGTTGGCAGGGGAGAGGTTTAGGAGTTCTCTCCTGGGGGTCTGTCGTTACCGTTCCCTTGGCACGAGTGTAATGCGAGGTGCGCACCGCTCCTCGCTACCTGTGGTGTCCATGGGTGGCCCAATTCCGCAGTGTCTTAATATACTAATAGGGTGTTCCTGAGTAGCACGGATCTGAACTACAGTGTGGCTGTGCAGTATTTGCCTCAGCTGAGACGTAATGCGAGATGGTCTTTCTAGTAGGTGCTGTTAGGAGGCATCGATGTGCTTCTCTCTCAAGCCTGTTGTGGTCATTGATCCGCGCTAGTTGTAAAACGCTCATCGATCTGCTGTCACTCGATCTGCCTTTCATCACCTGCGAAACTTCTCTGGGCTTGCAGCGTTTCTGGCCTTGAGAGCAAGGGGTTGGTCCATACTTTTCATAGTGTGCTGTTTCGAGAAGAGCAAATTGCTTTTTTGGAGCCCGGAGTGAAGTTGTGCTGGCAGTGCCGTTAGCCTCCACGGCGGCTGGTGCATGTTCTCCGAGGTGTCCGGCTGTGTGCGAGGCACTGCACGTGCTAATGAAGCACTTCAAGACTTTGTTTTCTGTTATCTTTCGTGTTACTGTGAAACTCCTTAGCTAAAATTAAGGGTGATGAATCACAGATTGGTTCAAGTACATTTATTCTGGCGATCTTTTATATAATAAAAACCAAGTAAATCCTTTTTGGAGCAAGGAAGTGAGTTTGCTAGAGAATGTTTTCCCCCATGAACGCACTTCTCATTTCCCTATAAATGAATACTAAATGCAAAAATCAAAAGCCACTTTTGATTGCATTCAGGCAAAACTCCCATTGACTTCTAGAGAGTACTATGGATGTAAAACTATAAATGCTTTTACGTTTCCGCATTTAAATAGAGAAACATCATGAAATATAGAAGGGTAGGTCTTTACTTCACTGTCAAGTAGGCCGCACGATACCTGCAGCATTTTTTGGTTCCTCTTTAAACTACTGTGTTTGTTTAGCAAGCTCTATTGACCCATCTTAGTAAATGAGTAGGAGAGAAGTCTTGTTGGGGTTTTAATTCACGGTGAAGCTGATAATGAGTTTAAGGGGGACAGATTTCTTTCAGAATGTAAAACTTGCTTCAGTTACTAAAGCACGTGTCTTCCACTTCCTTAAAAAAAAGGTATATCAAAAAATCTTAAGTATTGGGGTAAGGAACATTTTAGTCAGATTAGTGTTGCAGTAATTTCAGTTAGTCATCAGAATTTGATTTAAATATTTGGGCGAGGGTGTCAGAAGGTATTTACAGAGTCCTTTAATGTGCTACAGAACATGTGCCACTGTACTGTGTCTAAGAATAGAAAGACCTAATGCCTTAATTTTATATGTAAATGTTCTGGTAATGAAAGTCTAATCAAAAACAAACTCTGCAAAAACTCTAGAATTCCTATCAACAACCATGGTCTCTTCTAGTATAAACAGTCTTACATAGGCAAGCCATTCACAACTCTATTATCCTAAATTTCGTGTAGTTCTTCAAGCCTTTTTTCATTTGAATGGCTGTCAGGTCACTTGTAAAGTCTTGGTTGGCTACTCGATTATTCCAGTTTTCTGTCAATGCGATTTCAGTTGTGAAATAGCTTCGGGTCACTTCAGCTGGTCAGATGCTTCTCTGTTTTGCTGTTGAGTGTTCAGCTTTAAATACTGGTGCTTGAAAACAACAAAATCAAACACAGTGATTTTAGCTGTACTGTCTTCATGTGATTAAAACAAACCTCACAAGTGTCATTTAATAGACATCTTAAGTCTCCAGCTGTGTGTGCTTTACAGTAGGCTGTAGTAGTCCAGGCAGGAAGGGAGAGCCTGTGTTTAAAGGTGGGATCAGAGCTTCCTAGCTTCCATTCAGCCAAGCCTGGTGGAGGAGAGGATGTTCTCACAGCTCTTGCAGGTACCTAGACACAGGGCAGGTAAGCCTGTCTGTAAATTCCAACAAAAGAAGTCCAGCTGAGTCAGCGGAGAGTATTGTCACTACTCCCTCCCATTAATCTCCGTAGCCTTGCAAAGTGTTTCTCATTTTGTTTGCAGTTTCTTTTTCTCTTTGTTTGAGCTCCTACTCACCTAAATCTTACTAATAAGCTGGGGAGAGCGGCGATTAATTGCACACGTGGAGGTGTCGGCATTAACAGATGAGTAACTTGGTGGCTTTTCATTTCTTCAGATATATCTGATTTATTTTGTTTTTATTCACTGTACTTTTAGAAATACTGTCCATTGGTTGTTAGATGCAAAAGATAGTTTTATTAATGTTATGTTGTTTGTTATCAAATGAATGATGTTCTTCTGTTTTGATATAGACTAGAACCAGCTGAAGGACGTAGCACTGTACCATGTTTCGCAATGCCCTAGGAAAAACCTTTCGATTTCTTGGGTATACTGTGCAATACGGCTGCATAGCACATTGTGCCTTTGAGTACCTTGGAGGAGTTGTTGTGGTAACTTTTCATTTTCATGATCTCTAAAGGGAAATGATGTTTTCTATGAAATAAAGCTATAATACTGGAACTGTTTTATGTCATAATGCCATTATTTCAGTTTTCTTCATTTTTAAAGCTTTTTCAAAGTGTGTTCAATAATTCCGTACTTTTTGTTATTGGAGGCAGGTCTATCCTTTCCTTTCTCGGAAAAAAAAGGGAAGAAAGTTATGTATTTTATGCAATTTATTGCTTCAGGCATCTCTGAAGCAAATGGGAAACAATATGAGTAAGCATTTTGCAAAGAGTATGTTCTTTCAGAAAGGCTGGAGTCACAAAATGCCATAGAAAACACTATTGTTCCCAACGCTGGGCAGATTTCTGGATGTTTTGTGCTACCCCCCTGCCTTTCCCAGGTTCTAAACCTAGCAGCTGGATATAATGGATTTTGGCTGAGAGCTCCTTCTGCAGCTTCTGCAGTGCTTCTTTTACAGAGGCCGAAGAAGAGGGTGAGCTGGCAGAGCTCTGAGTGCTGCTTCTAAAAATTTCCTGCAGAGAAGGTGCTGAAACATGTCCTTAGGAAATCATAGCACCTAGCGCAGTTCAGGACCAATGTTAAGCTAACCCAGAGCT
This sequence comes from Anser anser, assembly GCF_964211835.1. Taxonomy (NCBI): domain Eukaryota; kingdom Metazoa; phylum Chordata; class Aves; order Anseriformes; family Anatidae; genus Anser; species Anser anser. The sequence goes on from NC_139725.1 coordinate 8,566,711, forward strand.
GTAACCCAGAGTTACAAGAGCTTGGGAGGCTGTCCTCACTTCTTAAACGTATCAAATGTTCCTCAGAGGATTTCATTTTTTTTTTAATTGTTTGTTTTGCATTACACCTATTATAATTTATTAGCCAGTAATTTGAAAACTCTTGTATTTTAGATAAAGGTAATTGGCAAATAGTAATTTTTTTCTCATTTATTTTTAATTTGCAGTGTTCTGGACCTTCAATGGAACCAACAATTCAAAATTCTGATATTGTCTTTTCGGAGAACCTTAGCCGACACTTTTATTGCATTCGAAAGTATGCTCCTTTGCTGTGACTAGATCGTACAGTTAGTTTGGCAGGCCTTGTCAATAGCTATGCTCTATCCATCCTTTATTTTTCACATATTTTTCTGCTTCTGAAATGTAATTTTTCGTAAGTCTCTTATTGTGACTTGTCAGACCTTATTTAGGATATAGTCTAAGTCCCTTTTCCAGCTTTGTCCAAAAAAATACAGAAATTCCCCCCCCCCCTTTTTCCCTAAAACTGTTCTGTGTGAATGTAATTTCTCTAAGCAGTTTTGTCTTATAAATCAAGCTGTGGGTTTTGCTGTGCTCAGATAGGATGTTAGAAACGTGATCAAATGGTATAAGTGCAGTTTATCAAATGTCATTATGATTATGTTATGGAGCACAGCAGTCTCCAGGCTCTTGCCTGTTTTGCTGTGGAATGTTTCATTGCATGATCTAATGTATATAATCAGAGGGCAAAAGTAATATAACAATGCCTGCAAACTCAGGCATTTGAGGTTCCACTGAAAGAAAAACATTTGGACAATGACATATAGGAATTTGAAATCTCTTCCATATATACTAACAACAGGATCAAGTTAAATGACTTGCATTTCATCAGAGCATTGCCAATTAAAAAGTAGTCCAAAAGTTTTGTAAGTAATTTAAATACCAGAGAGACTCTCCAAGTATGGTTGCGTTACACCTGACTAAAACTCATTGAAGAAACCAAAATCCCAGACAAGAACTTTCATGAGAAAGAAATGTCTTTAATATATGGGAATAATTTTGGAGTACATGCATTGATACATGTGTTCAGCCAAATATTCTGTAATTAGAGTTCTCTTTTGTTTGTTTCTGTTTCTGTTCTTCCCTCCCAGAGGAGATATTGTAATTGCGAAAAGCCCTAATGACCCCAAATCAAATATCTGTAAAAGAGTAATTGGCTTGGAAGGGGATAAAGTCTGCACAAGCAACCCTTCAGATTTCCTTAAGAGTCACAGCTATGTAAGTATTAGTTTCTTGATTTGTAAATAAATTATTACATTATAAGTAGGCCTGGTAGGCTGTAAAGGATTTGCAATATCAAAGTATCATAAGTCATACAGTATGATGTTCATAAGTTATTCTATGTATACAGTAAAATATAGCTTGTAAACTCTGTTTATGGCAAGCTGTCTTTCTCAGTGTCTTTTGTCTCTATAGGAATTGTATGCAGGTGTATTTTTGCTCTGCCCTTTGCTTAGGCCTTCTTCCCTGGTCGTCTTCTGCAATTCCCTGCATAAAGCACTGTACAGATGACAGACTCACGGGTTTGGTCTTAGTGCAAAACTGTATATTAAACACTAAAAAGTGAAAATTTTGTCTCTGCAATACCTTTGAGGATTTTTCTTTCAAAATTATTTTAGAATATCTATATTCCTAACTTGTCAAAAAAATCAAGTAACGAGATGAAATAAAAAGGAAAAAATTATTCCTAACTATGAAAGATTTTCAGCAACTTTCTAGGCTATCACTAGAAAAATCATCAGAAATCATTATCACAGAAAAATTGAGGTGTTTTCTTTTCCAAAAGCATGTTTGACTATTACCTCCATTCAGTATCTTGAGGTGGAAATATTAGGTTTTGCACAGCTGTCCACGGACCGCTCCTTGCAGCCAGCTATAATTTATGATGGATAAATCCTTTTAAGAGTTTAGCTACCCTAAAGACTGCCGACTTCACCAGCTTTCCTTCAGGTACACTTGCTTCACTTCTGTCAAGCAGTTGAGATAGTTTAGAGTTGAGGTGGAGTCTGTACATACTGAAATCAATCGAAAAATTGTCAACGTTGCAGGTAGATTTGCTGTCAGGGTTTAGTCAAGACTTGGAAGCAGAAAGCAAAGACAGCATTCATACATACCCTGTCTTGAGGGGCTGAATTTGTTTTTTCTTCCATTCCAGTGTTGAGGCAGGACCTACTTCTAATCTGCCCTTCTGATTGAGTAACAGCACCACTGGAGCTTCTATTTACATTTCTGTTGCTCATGGACAGAAAAAAGAAACTCATTCTCTGTTACATGTTGAAGGGGAGGACAGGGTGTTTTTCCACAAATCATTTCCATTTTCCATAAATCAAACTGTGTTACTGTTTAACCATGGAAAACAAAACCAAAAACATTCCCCAGCAGAAGGACCTGAAACGAAAGCCTGTATTCTTCCGTAAAAGATGCAAACTGAATTTCTCTTGAGCATCTTGTTCCTCAATTGTCTTAGTCCTAAAAAGTCTTACAGAAGTTCAGGCAAGGTTTGTACTTAACAGGATGTCAGCCTTTCTGGAAACCCCGAGGTAATCAAATGAATATCCAGTGGAACAATTTCTACCGTAGTTTTCTTGTCTCCAATTTTAATATAAAGTGTAAAGAGAATGAGAGGAAGAGGAATGCAGAAGTCCATTTCCTGTTTTCCTGTGAATGTTTTTCATAAACGCTAATGTGTGGCAATCCAGCTAAGAAGTGATATGCAAGCTTTCTTAGTTCTTGCATCATAACTTGTAACTAGGGGGAGAGATGATCCAACTGGAAATACCTGAGTTTGTTAATGCAGGTCTGTTTTCCTCATACCCTTAATGGCTGTTGGTGAGGTAGGTCTTCCCATCTGTTCAGGAGATGCTTACTTTATGGAAGAGGGTGTTTTCAACATAGGTATCTGCACCTTATGCTTCTAAGTTACAGCGTGTTACTCACTCAGTGATTCTGTTCGTTTTGAGGGGGAGAAGTGATACGTATCCATCCGGGGGGAATTGCCTAATGAAACCCCCTGGTTTAGTGAATCACAATGCTATGCACTTTGAATTCAAACACAAAATTCTTCAAAGCAAATAGCAGCCGCAGTTGGAGAGAGAACTTGTGCTTTGTTTTGTTGATACTTCTTTGAGAAGAATTAATCTGAGCCAGGTTTTTGAAAAAAAGATTGTAGAAACTCTGAGGAAAGGTTTTGGCTGGATCCCAAATGGCCAGAAGCGCTGCCTGGGGTGTCTAGCTGTCAGAGAAATTCAGGCACACTTTAAGTGAGCAGACTAGAAATTGTCATGAGTTTTGTTGTTTGTATTAGGCTACTAATTGCTTCTTTTAATGAGAAATCTCTGAGTGATACTTGAGTGTACTAAATCAAATACGTGTAAGGTCAGAGAATTGTGTGTTATTATTACAGTGAACTGCTTAGCTTTTCCTGACTAACTTGTCTCTTGTTTTGCAGAGTGATAGTGAATAGATGCTGACATGTTTGCAAACATTACAGTAAATACGGAGTATCAGATGTCAGAAATATTATTGAATTAGGCAGTTCTTACCTCTGCTTTGTCCTTAGCTGGTGTTTGTCAACCAATAGGTATTACAAGTTAGCCAGTTATTGGCGATGCCAGATTAATGGCAATGTAACATACTCACCACAGCTAAAAGTGAAAGCACCTCTAAGCAGCAGCTGCTTCGCTTGTCATCCACAAAGGAGATTCCTTATCCTCATGTTAGCAGGACTTGTTTGGTGTGCATTGACTGGAGGTTAGTTAGTGTTGGTCTATTCTACAGATTTTAAGCTAGTGATTTTCTGTGCTTAGAAATGCTATTGTACATGCTCCTCATTCTGAAGCCTAATAGATTGGTAAAATCAGATCCTGCTTCCACTCCTGTTTCATCCATGAGTACACTTCTCAGGGTGGCCTTTACCTATCCATAGAAGAATGGTGAGCTCTGTCTATAACCTGTTCTCTGTGAAGTTGCACAGATGAGATACTGTCTTGCTGCAAACAACTGAGTAGACACCTGTAGATTTAAAACAAGAAACTAACACAAACCTTCCAAACTGCAATAACAATGAGAAATAAAAAATCCCATGTAAGTTGAGTAAGTTGCTCTGAAAAGGAGTATTTCAGTAGAAAAGAAATGCAATATAGCAGTGGCAGTTATGTGAAAATCTTTATGATGGTATAAAAATACGTTCACTGCTATGCTTAGCCAAAGCAATATGTCATACAGGGAAAAACATTTTTGCCAGATTGAACTACATGTAAGGACATACCAAAAATCTGTCTCTGATGTAGTCATTGTTGGGTTACAAAGAGATGGAACTATGTATAATTTAAGCATGTGTTTAGATTAAAATTCAAGTAAATTAGGAGTATCTCTACTCTGGTCCATTTATGGTACGTGATACTTCATATGTTAGAGGTTGGTGCTTATCCACAGGATAATAATGGGAGAAATCTTACATTTACTTGAAAAGTAGAATAAGATTCCTTTTTTGATTAAGCTGCTATACTGTTACAAATTTAAGAAATTTATTTTTCATTGCCCTTTTACTGGTATTTGGTATGGAGTGTAAGCGTTAGGCTAGCAATTTTTCTGGGTTCTTCTGGGATTTTGTGCTCCATGCTGGTGTTTATAGATATCAAGTGTATTTACCATAATAAACATTTAAGAATGCATAACGTATTTTTACTGGATCAGAAGAAATGTGGTACAAACCCAAAAGTTACAAAGGTAGACAACTAATTTTTAGTAACATGCTGTTCAAACCTGATTTCAATTATTTAAAAGTCTCTGTACTGATTTATTCATTTAATTATTAAATTTAAATAATGTGGGTTAGTAAGGAAATTATTCAATCACAGTAAAACCCTGAAATGGTCTTAAATTCTTTTTCAAAGGTTCATATTCATATTTGTTTTTTTTATTTCCTGTTTTAAAGTCTAATACAGACTCGGGTTTATAATCCAGATCAAGTATCCTATTGTTATATTTGAATTTGTTTTAATGCCATTTACTTTAGCTTTAATTTCTTTAGTACCATATGTTCTTGTGCTGTAGCTCCTATTTACAAATTGAAAAAGTGAGGGGTTAATCATCAGATTAAAACAGCTTGTATGTCATAAACCACCAATATGCTAAGCCTTTGTGTCACTTAAACAAAAGTAGTACCTAATAACGTCACTTAATACAGCTAGGGTCTGTAAATAAGGAACTGCCTTTTGCAAGTCATAGCGATAAAAAGCTGAGATACAAATCCATATCTCAGCAACACTCTGCTGGTAATCAATCACAACACACCACTAATGCTGTGAGACTAGCTGATGTGGGGGAAGTGTGTTTACCTTGTGCTAAAATGAGGTTCATTGCGGAGATGGCATCTCCTCATCCTGTGGTTAACTCTAGAGCTAACATAATTCTGAAGATAATGCATCTTACTATGTTTGCAGACCACAGAAGTGGTCTTATGCAGTGCTATTAACTCTTACACAGTCCTTGTCAAATGCTGTAAGGATATTATACGGGTACTGAGAATAACGTAATGTTAATGTAAACAACACAATATATTAATCACTACACAGCACTACAGAATTTGGGTGCACAACTTAAGACACTGAAGAGTAAATATCCTAAATAGCAATTAAAAAAATGGATTTCTCAAAACACTGGTTCTTTTTCCTTTGTCCTTAGTGTCTTAATAGCTAGTTTACGCTCATGGTTTAGTATGTCAGTAATCTAAGTTTTAATAGTTGCTGGCTTGGAGAATGGAAACATCCTGCTTCCTTCCTGTCCCATCCCTCTTCTACTTACTTCTAGCATGCTAGAGGCATAACATATTCTAGGGGCTGGAGAGAAAGTTAACACTATAAATTAAGCAGCAGTTATGCTAAACACCTGCTGGGAAAGGAGAGCCAATTTGCTTAGTTTGCAGCTTTGTTCAGTTTGCAGATCCCTCCATATCCCAAGTACAGGGAGTTCATGACTAGAGCTAATCTCAAATCGGAGAAGTAATTTTAATTAAAATATTGGCTTGTCAAAACTAAGTTATTGAGGGGAAAAGAAACTCAGAGAACACTATTAATCCTCTCACCGTATTTCCAGGTTTTCTTCTGCTCAAGTGGATTGGTATTTACTCCTGAAGTTCTGTTTTTGCTATCTCAAGAACATAGGAGTGGCACCTCTGATTTGACACAGCGATGTAGCTCAGGCAGGGACCAGCAGAAACAGGCTCAGCTTAAATGCTGCTCCTTGAAGAGTCCTCGCTGAGGTGTCTTAGATCTCCTTCTCAAACATCTCTTCCTTCCCCGTGGTCTGACCCGAGATGAGACTGCTGCACCTGCACCGCATCAGCTGCTCTGGAGGGCAGGCAGCTACGCCAGGGCAGGGGAAGGGACCCGGACACTTAGCCCTGGGTCTTCTGTTCAGCCAGTCCGTTCCTGAAGGAAAACCATAAAAAAAAATCTCCTTGGCGTTGATTCAAGGCAAGGTTGTTTCAAAATCACTGATTTCTGAGTTTGCCACACTAGATGCTTTTCTTCTGTGGAATACAATCTTTGCGCTACTGCTTATGTCAGTTGGAACCCACAAGACTTTCTGATTCCATTATTCCTCTCATCCAAGTCTAGTAATAACTTCTAGGACGCTGTTCAGGATGATGAAGCCAACTAATCAAGGTCTCACTGTAGATTTTGAGGACAAGTCTGCCTATATCATGTCCATGTCTGAGTGAGGGACCAATTTCAGGACCAATATCCTTCCTCCCCTCCATACTTATTAGCTAATGCTTTCTGACTCTCTTAAATGGCAGAGATCATGCAGACGCCTTGGATGAACTAGCAGAGATTCAGATCACTCCTAATGGAGCTGGCAGAAGATAACTTGTAAGATTCCTTAACACTGCTTATAACGTTTATAGGCTTTTGTTGGTACCAGGCTTTAGATAGATGACTTTGTACATGTATGCTTTTGCCCAAAGCACGACAGTGGTGGTAATGTGTTTTGTGTTGCAAACAGTAAGTTCCGGTTGGTGTTTGAACCAGCAGGTTTTTTATTCTCAACTCTACACTCTAGGGTAGCTCTGTTATGTCATCTGGTTTCCAGAGAAGAAAAGAATCAAATCCTTCTTAATGATTATAGTGTAAAAAAATCTATGCAAATCGGTAAGTAAGTAATGTTTGCTGTGTATGTAATCATTTTTTTCCAAAATATCAAACTTCTGTGAATCAAGAAAGCTAACATTAGTCTGGACTGATGATTCATGTACATATTTTGATTTTTTTTCTCAGGAGTTCCTAAATGTAGTTAGATTTGGTTTTGAAAGTTTTGGCCTATGAACATGCATTAAACCCATAAATTTCCTAACTCTAGTGGACTAAAAGCTTAGGAAATTTTTCACTATTAGAATGATTTTGTTTTCAAAAGAGAACCATTGTTTTAAAGCAAAGAGAGAGGTTGTGAAAATAGACCTGAGTATCTGCGAAGTCTGGATGTTGTTTTTGACCTTAGTATTTGCTTACAACTTTTACTAATCTTAAGTAAGATGTGGTAATATTTTTAAAAAAGGAATGATGATTTATAATTTACATTGTAATTCGCAGCAGCCAATTTTTAAAGATTAGATATTTAGCCTTTCAGGCTGATTTGGATCAGCATATTTAACAATCAGCCCTGCATCCAAATATGCAATGAGAATATTTATGGAGGTAAAGCAAACAATACATGCAAGTGTTTCAATTATTATTTAACATAATCAAAAAAGACAATATATTTTATCTTCATTTAACTGGCACATATATTTCTGATCTGAAAATTCTGTGATCTTTCTCATAAAACAGTGAGTGCAGTAATAAAATTTTTAAGTTCCAAAATAAGGTAACACAGAAATATCAGTAACTATCTGTGCATTACATGTAGTTTAGAAGGAACAACAATGGTAAAAATAAAATAAAATAAATATATATATAATAACCAAAAAAATGCTTTGATGAATTACTGTAACAACTTCCCAAAATTTGTTTATTAAAGAACACTCAACTGGTGTGCTTGCAAGATGGAGAAAAATGTCTTTCAAATTCAAATCAAGTTTATGTACCTTTGCTTCCTATATAAAGTTTACCTGTAGTATACGTTAACATTGCTACCATTGAAGATTGTGATTTTAATATTGGTTAATAATTTATTTCAAAACTTAAAGATGGACAAGTCTTCATATCTTTATATTTCTTCTATTAAACCCAATTGTTTTAGGTTTTAAACACTCGTTAGCTTAGGGAATTAATTAATAATATATTTTGTCACAGTAAATTTAATTTCTGTAGAAAAACATATTAGTGTTTCATTGTTGTCATAATAATCTGGACCAAGTTCATAATATTCTCTTTTTAATATATGTGTTTAAACCAACTGAGCTAAGTACAGTATGTCTAATTCATAAGCAGCTTAAACCATTCAGTAAGTAAAAGGAAAATGCTAAAGGTAAACGGATTCTATTATATTCTTTTAAAAAGTCTTAAATTCTAGGCAATTCAGCTTTTTAGTGATACTTAGATGACACTGATTTAGGATCACCTATGCTTTCTAATGTGGTTGCTACCATTTCATAGCTTTTTCCAGCACAGAAAAGAGAAATGTAAAAGCGTATACTGATTTTAAAAACATTGTGCTGATTAATATTGCTGGGTTTTATATAACTGGCAGCTTTAATATAAAGACCATTTTTTATAAGTATAGAGAAATGGTGCATTTGGATCATTAAAAAAGAGTATCTGCTAAGCTTTAGTCACTCTTGGTTTTGAATTAATAAAGGATTAAGGAGTAGTTATGTGAGACTTTAAGTATCGAGTGAGAAAACACAACTCTTGCATTTCTGTGGTATATGTTTTATCCTAAATAGATGCAATTTACTTAAATAAGGCAATTTAATCAGTATTTCGTAAATTTGTCATTTGATATTGTAGATTCTTTCATCATATTTCACTTTAATCAAGAAAGGTAACACCTGTGGTTTATTCACAAAAGCTTCTTTTGTTAAATGAACACCCGCAGGCCATGAAGCAATTACATTTGTTGCTTGTACCAAAGTGGGAGGCACTTAAATAGACCTTAGTAGGGATAGATGAGAACTTACAGACTTTATTCTTTTGTCCAGCACTGAGATTAGTTCTTATCATAGCTCAAGAAGGAAGCCTCTGAACTGAAAAGAAAAGATGGGAATGATTTAGTTCTTCTTAACTTTAAAACTTTGATATTGCTGGAGGTGATGTGAATACCTGTGACCTTGCAAGAGTTCAAACTTCATCTACTCCCAGCTGATTGTACACACCGACGCTCTTTGACAAACCCAGACCACTCAGAATTCCAAAAGGAGAGACTGCACGTTTAGAATTCACTTCTTTATTACAAATCTGGTTATCCGTCTTTAGTACCCCCCAAAATACCCCTCCCAAACCAAAAAGAAAAACCACAAAAAACATAATTTCATTTAGATTTTTATTTGTCTGTTTGTTTGTTTCGAGGCAGATGATTTCATCTCTGCTAATCTTATTTTTAGTATATTGGTTTTCTGCTATCACAGTAAACACAGTGCAGCCATCTCATCTCCTGACTCTGAAGTCGGTGAGATTACTCAAAGAACAACATTTGGTGTCATGAAAAATCACAGAAAGTATAATTCATTGACTATTTAACTATACCACTAAGTAAATGACAACAGCCTTGCAAATTTAGCAACGATGTAGAAGTGAATGATACTTATTTATCTGAGCTGAAACAGAGTAAGCTACGAATAAAAGGTGTTCTGAATGATTATTTTGCTCTTCTGGTCTATCTGCTCCTGTACTAGAGCCCTTACAGCCTTGGAAGGGAGAAGAGGCATGTGTTTCATCAGCGTCTGCATTCGCATGCATATAAGCTGCACCTCAGATAACCGGTTCTCCCTTAGAACTGTTGTTCCTGGAAAATAAATCCTCAGATAATCTGCACAAAACCAGAGGCACAAGGGTTACTGAGAGTCTGTAGAAGATCAGAGGCAGCATGTTTTTGGATGAACCTGCGCTGTTGTGGAATTGTTGTTTTTATATGAGAGATACTATTTAGTTATGTGAAGATTCAGTTGTTAGGGTTGTGAGAGTTCTACTTCTCAGAGCTAGCCTACATGTTAAAAAGAACTAAAATACTGCCCAGCTAAGCCAAATGCTTTTGGCAATGTTGTCTTTTCAAAAACCATTACTTTATTCACAACCTTGTGGCGCGTAGTAATGATAACTGATTTCAGTTGTGCTTCTTAGATAGTCATTCCCTCTAAGAGAGTGGTCCATCACTTAGAGATATCAAAATGCAACATCACTGTGAATTGTCAAGCAAGTGGCTTTCCCATTGCCAAAAAAAAACAAAAAACAAAACAAAACAAAACAAAAAAAAAACAACAAAAAACCTCAGTAGCGGCCTATCAGTGTACAAAACCAAAAACATGTTTTCCATAATTTTTTTTTTACACATATATCTTATTTTCAGTTACTCTGCTTAGATAGCTTTGATATGTTTCGTACGCAGATCCTGATTCTATAAAGGCTGATAATCAGAATTAACTTTATACAATGTGAATAGTCCCAATGAAATCAGTGATGTGGTCTAGAAATAGCTTGGTGCATAAACCCTTGAAGGATTCTGGCTTTAGCCTTTACTTCAAAGGGGTGTAAACAGCTTTTTTTTTTTTTTTTTATTTTAATTAATAATTATGGCCTGTCACCAGTATTTGGTTTAACGTTTTCATGTAATTTGTGTGATTTTTACTGCTTGTCTTAATTCTAGGTTGTAGTGAAGTGCCTAGATGATGGACAAGCACTATACAAAGGTATTATACTGTATTATTTCTAGATGAATCATACATTGTGACAATACTCTTTATGACAGATTTAGAGGTATAGGGTCCTTTCCATGGAGAACATAGTTACCAGAAGCGGTGAATTTCAGGATATAGGAGCATACATTATTGCAAATATTCTAGCTGGAATGCAAACTATGAACATTTTGTTTAGACAACAAAGTAATTAGTAGTAGTATTAGAAGTAGTAAGTGATGATACACCACAGGTGGCAAAAGCATTTTTTTTTTTAATGCGTTAGGAGTATGGAAGACAGATGAGAAGGTCTGTAAGTGTTTAGATACTGTTGCATTATGAGTGGGTCCTTATTTCTTTCACATGGTAACAGATGAGCTTCATGTCCTGCTTATGAATCAGGGAAAGTGAAAAAGCACAGGAACTGGTCAAGTAGAACAGAGGCTGGTAGTGTCCTGTTCGTAAAGCAGTAGTATTTTACAAGAAGTGATGTGTTTTCAGAAGTGTGAAGTGCTTGCTTCTTTGTTTCATAAAAAAAAAATCTTCCTTTTGTAGTAATTCATGTTTCTCCTTTTTACGTATTTGCTGATACAGACAATCCTTCAAAATGATAGTAGTTTGATGTGTGACTTGTAATTCTGGAAGGTGTTGGGTAGGAGACATTGCACTGGAAAGGTCAGAATGCTGCTTTACATCGCAGTATGCATCTGAAAAACAGTGAATGCTTTTGGTGGCCATGGTGAAGATAAATATCCAGTTGACCTAACAATTGCTGCTGGACATTCTAGATAGGCTGTATATCACAGAATTTTTGAGGAAAATAGGAACGCCAGTAAATTCTCAAAAAGAGACCTACCAAAATGTTAGCCCCCAACACACGGAAATGCATGGAAATGCATGTGCTATGCAGGTCATTTCAATCTGGATAGATTTTTTTTTTAAATTGATTTCTTGTTAGTAATTCTGTTTGTCATGCTGCTTGGGTAGAATCCTTTGCCTTTTCCTTTAGATTGCTTTTAAATTACAATGGCTGTTGATGCCAGCTGTGCATTTGTGGACTTAGTTTTGTTCATGCGTTGCTACTACATGTCCTTTAGCAGGTTTATTCTTGTAGGGGGGGGAAGATGTATTAGGTATTCCTTTACAGTCCAACAATTAAAATACTTTAAAAAATGTTATGCCTCCCTTTGATGTTATAGTTCAATCTCATTGTTCTTTAGTGGGATCAGAATAGTTATTTAAAATAACATTTTATTTTTAAAAAGATCTATGCATGTATTAATTTTTCATGATTACGGTGAATCTACTTCCTACGTCAAGGCTGGCTAGGTAGCAGCAACATGGTTTCTATGTACTGGTATATTTTCTTTGAGGTGCATGTTAATGACAGCCCTAAATGTAGTTTTTTGATAGAGACTTCGTAACTTCTGTTAGCTCTGACAGGAGGAAAATGGTACTACAGAGAACTTTGAGATGCTTGGCAGGTTGCAGCTTTTAATTAGGCATTAAAAATTAGTCAGGCTTGATTTGCATCTCCTGCATAAAAGGAGAGTTCTTGTTACGCTCAGTTGAAAGGTACGAAATTACTTTGGACATCCTTATCAGAGATAAGAGGAAGAAAGGAGGAAACCCAAGAGTCTTTCTCATTGTCCCAGGGAAGCCATCTACCAATCTGTAACTTGGGATATAATAGCTCTAAACAGAACTTTTTCTCCTGCAAACATAGTTGGGGTCCTTTAAGGCTGCCCTATAATGGGCAAATCAACCAAACCCTTCCAGCTCCAACACTGATGCTAGGAGGAGGGCAAAAGTGATCTAGCTGAAACCAACTGGTCTTCCAAGAGAAAACTCTCCCATGCACATACCAGCAATCATAGAATGGCTTGGGTTGGAAGAGACCTTGAAGATCACCCAGTCCCAAACCCCTGACATAGGCAGGGACGCCACCCACTAGATCAGGTTGGCCGAGGCCCCATCCAACCTGGCCTTGAACACCTCCAGGAATGAGGCATCCCCAGCTTCTCTGGGCAACCTGTTCCAGTGCCTCTGTACCCTTACAGTGAAGAATTGCTTCCTAATGTCTAGTCTAAATTTATTCTCTTTTCGTTTAAGGCCATTGCCCCTTGTCCTATCATTATCTACCTGAGTAAAGAATCCTTGATCCTCTTTATAAGACCCCTTTAAGTCCTGAAATCTGATAAGCCTACACAGTAACAAAGGTATAAGCAGGTTTCAAAAGGGTTTAGACATATTCCTTGCCAACAGCTCCACATACAGATTCTAAAAGGAGCAGGCAGGAATATAACCTCTGACATGCCTAGTACACCCATCCTGGACAGCTGCGAGATGATGGGCAGGCTCCCGTACGCTTCCCATGATAAGCAGTTCTTTTTGCTAGAGACAAACTATTGGTTCTTCACCTGTATGTTATTACATTTGCCACAGCTCAACAAAAGGACGGTTGGGTAGGTTGCCACTCTTGGTTCCTGGTCTGGTAACAGCCAGGCAGGAACATGACCAAGCAGCGAAGCCTAAAAAGGCTGACCTAAAGACAAGGTTGGCATCAGGCGTTACCTGGCCAAATACCCGTAAGTACTGACAATTGCACTTCAACTGCATTTCCTTCAAACACTTACCTGGGTGACTCGGTCTTAATGGTTTACATCCAGACTTCACTACAGTGGTGTTTTATTCTGTTTAGTCTGTTATCCTAGAATTCTGTGTATGTAAACTACTGTATGAGTCCATGGGTCTTGTTTCTAAAATATTAATGTTTACACTGCTCAGACTGAGTTTTGTTTGAAATCTGGGATTTTTTTTTTTATGTTTCTCTATTTTTTGTTCTGAATTTCTGGCATAGTAACCTTTCAACTATGTATTTGGTTTTGGAAAAAAAGTATATTGCCTTAGAGTCCATGTTAAGTGTTACCTAGATTGAGAGTATGTTACTGCTTTAGTTTTTCAGCCTGCTTTAGAATTTCAAAACAAAAACAGACTAGAAAGACAATTACTAAACATTTTACTTGGTAACCTGTAAGAGGTTATCTATATCTATTTTTTTAGTCAAAATAGTGTCACATATTCCAAGCAAAAATCTTAATTTAAGATACACAGTAGCAACTTTTTCCACTTAAGAAAACTCTGCACTCTTATTTAACTAATACAGCCATGTTGCTATTCCTCATTTTGTCACTCATTTAGTCACTGAATGCCATGAATCTACGGTATGTTTTATAGTTAATGCATAATATATATAGGTAATGAAAGGTCTTTGTCATATAGTATAAGGTCACCGTCATTAATTTTCAAATTATAAAAAGGGATTTGCTGTTTTGTGATCATCATTATTGCAATATAATGTGTTGTGGATTCTGCCTGCACATAGAATGAACTGTGATCTTAATTAGAACTTTGACAAGCCTACTCCGATAAAATGATGAGATTATTCGTAATTGATGTCACAATCAATTACCAGTTAGTTCATCATGAATCTACTAACAGGTCTAGCCTTGGTGCTGGCCCCAGGATGTTGATGAGTGTGTGGCTGCCCTGTTCATGCTGTTACTGCGACAGGAGGGCAGATTTTCAGTCAACATCCTAATGACCTCTTTTGAAGTCTATTAAATTAATGACCCTGTCACATTGGTCTAACCTCTTACATCTTCATTTTGGATTTTTTGTTGCAAACCATTGTTTTTTGAGCACATGATAAAACAGATACTTTGGAGCACTCCCTCTTATCCCTCCAAATCTGGCACTGTCTTATTAGATTCAATAAAAAATTAGTTCATTATACAGTCATGAAATATAGTATACAGAAATTAGACAACATAAGGCAAACAATACTTAACACCATTTTATTCTGTTTTCCTTTTACATTTCAATTCAATCCTGCTTTATCATAGGTGCCTAAAGGACACGTTTGGTTAGAAGGTGATAATCTCAGGAATTCTACTGATTCCAGGTGCTATGGACCTGTTCCTTATGGACTGATAAGAGGACGCATTTGTTTTAAGGTATTTACAGTATCAAAAATATTTGCATTAATACTTTTGTAATGCCTGTATATTAGGCATTAACATTTGCTGCCTTAACTGTCTAGCCAAAGCAAATGTGAAAGAGAGCTCAAACACATCAGACACTTCCGTAAAATGATATTTCAATAATATTTTGGTCAATGTTTAGTAAGAATTTTTGAGGCGAAATTTGTGTTTTTTTTTCTTAAGAACAATTCTTTGAGCAGTCAATGCCTCTGAAAACTGAATTATTTTGCAAGCAAACAAACCTTATACAAACATAGACACACACAAACTGCTGCATGAAAAATACACTGCATCCTTACTTTGATTCTTGCTTTTGCAAAATGGTAGAAAAGGGCAGCTTCATATTTCACTGTTGTTGTAATTTGAGAAATCCAGTTCCATAGTGGAAAATATAAAGATGGAAGAAAAAGTTATTGTTCTAGGACTTGCAAACAATTTAGACATGTGCACTGGCCTTGGTGCTTTTTAATGTGTGAAAAATCCTTAACGGTAAAGTCAAATCTGTGCTACTGCAATTGTCCTCCACTTCTTTGTTAAAACAAAAAAGCTTTGATTAATGCTGTATTATATAAACCTCTATGGCTCCTCCTCCTGTTTCAATAATTCTACAGCTTTATTTCATACTAAATTACCTTTTCATATTATCTCTGCATTATTAATTTACTCATTTACCAAAAAGAAGCAGCTAAGACAACTTCGTTTCCATAAAAAGTTTAATCTAAGAAACAAGGGAGAATGTACTATAGAGTTATGCACCAGCTTTTCAGAAGCTAAAGTGGAGGCACTCAGAACAATGAAAAATGGTTTTGAAAACTGTTCTCCATATATAGCAACACAACCATAAGTTTAATTTAGCACAGCTGTATTACACGCACAAAGGAGATCAAATATACAAACTTTGTTAAATTAGAAAGATGTGTTAGTTTTTAGGAACACAACTTAGGACTTTTCAAATCAACCAACCAAACAACAACAACAAAACGCAATCTTGCATCTCTTGACCATGATCACTAATTGCTTACTAAACCTGAAATATGTCCCTCTTACCACCACTAAGTTTTGCCTGACCTCTGTTCTTTATGGATAGCATTTGCTTTGAATTTTACCCTAGTGTTCACTGAGGGTTTCTTGTTCCATCTTTGTATTGTTTGCCGTACCATGTACACCAGAGCAAAAAATGCTAATTCTAAATAGAGCTGTTTCTGTGATTCAAGTTTTAGCTTGGATTATTAACTGGTAGAATACAGATGATGCTAATATACTGACAACCCTTTTAATTGGAATCTGGTATTAATCATAAAAATAAACAAACAAACTAAAAGACCACCTCTAATTGATGGGTTAGGACCGGAAAAATGGTGTTTACTACTTTAAGGAAACTGTTAGCAAATAACGTATATATTAATAATCTAAGAATGTGGACAGCCATAATTTTTCACAGTATACCTCCACAGTAATAGATTTGCATTCAGCTTGTAGCTGTAGATTTGCATTCAGCTCTACCAAGCAAGATGTTTTAAATACTTTAATGAGGTGACTGACAGGACTGACCTCTAAGCTGAGGAAGCAATAAGCTTCTAAAAACGAATGGAATTTACACTAAAGATGTTACATATTGAAGAAGTACTTCAGAACTCCAGAATATTGTCTGTTTAAAAAGATGGTATGCAATCAGTTGATACTTCATCAAAATAATTTTTTAAACCATATTTTACAGCAGTTATTTTATGATGATGTATAGGCTAGTGATTATTAACATTTTAATGAGATTTATTTTATTTAAAAAATTACCTTTTTTTGAGATCTAATTTTATTTTTTTGAGATCTCATTTTTAATGAGATATGGTACCTACAAGAGCAAAAAAATGACTTTATTCTTCAAAAGACTGTTTACAGTTCGAGTTGTTTATGCTAATTCACATCAGATTACAGTATCTAGCTATGGTATGTTGCTATCAGTCATTACAATGAAAGGCTGCAGCATACAACTTTTCTATGTGGGGGTAGTTAACTAGTAGACCACTGGCCAAGAAAACCATCTTTTAAATGTAGTCTGTTAGAGGTTTGGCTTCTCTTTCATGAAAAATCTCCTACTGTCTTGAAAATCAGGTCTTATATGGTTTTCTCTTACACTGGAGTTAGGAGAAGCAGATACAACAGTGCCTTTGAATGCTAAATTACATTTTTAGTAACTGATGCAGAGACCTATTAACAAGAGAGTTGTTGCCAATCTAACTTGGAAGTAAGGGATTTCAACACAAGAGAATATGTGTTACATTTGTTTAGGCAATCTGTTCTTGGCAAAACATAGATAAACTTAAGAAAGAATTAACATTTACCTGTGAAGTTTAGACCTAAAATTCTCAATGTTGTTGCACCAGTTTTTAACCCAAACGGAAGTAATGATATTTGAATACACTTCCCCCTTTTTCTCCCTGCAAGCACATCAACTGCCACTTAGACAGCCAAGCTCATACCATAAAAAGACCTCAAATATAAGAATCTGCAAATTCGGTAGAACCCCACTGAGGGGAGGACTCCCCTCTTTGATAGAACTCATGCTTCATCCTGTCCTAAGTAGGATATTCTATGCATTCCCTGGACATATGCTTCGTGTCAAAAATAGGCCTACCAAGCAACTATCTTCAAAAGAGCTAGTTAGCCCCATTTATGCCCCATCCATCAGATCTGATCTATGTAGGCCAAACCGAAGAGGGCAAAAGGAAACAGCCGCTAATTGGACTAGCCAGTTTGAACCAACAAGTCAGAGTCAACTTCTGTCATAACTTGAAGACTTGAAGCTTACCTATAAATCCATAGATATTTTTTCCCCCCCATGGTTTAGTGTTTGCACTGAACTATTTGTTGTATAAATTGGTGTTGTCTACAGCTGTTATAGAATTATGATTCCTCCTCATATATGATATATATTAATCCTAGTAAAGAAAACATATACGTAAGAAAAGTTTCAATCCTTGTGCTATAGCCTCCCAATCAAAAAGCTGAAAAATGGTGCAGTTTATGAAAAGCTTACAACACTAACAAATGAAAATATTGAACTCCGGGTTGGGATTAAAATTTCCTGTTACTTCATTTTACAGATATGGCCTCTGAATGACTTTGGATTTCTACGTGCAAGCCCCAATGGCCATAGATTTCTTGATGATTAAAAGAATGAAGTGTCTATTACCAGCTTCCATATTATTTTATACTGAAATAAATTGAATTATTTTTGTTTAGAATAGACACAAGTATTACTTGACAAAGATGTCTCTTTCTGAGATTACATCTACCTTGGAAGCAGGAATGATACACTGCTGTCATCATCAAAAATGACATGCCTCTTACTCTGTTTCCTCTGGCTATTCACAGTAAGTGCTTGGATTTATTTGAAGTTTTGCGTTTTCTTACAAAACAAAGTTTACACTGACTGACAACAAGGGATGAAGAAGGCAGTGCACTATTATCACACGTCTAGAAACACACATAAGTTACATCTACATTCATAAGTATTGTGGTGGCATACTAGGATTGAAACAAAAGAGTAACAACTGGCTTCAGGATCTGCTGTCCATTTACTCAAATGTGGTTTGTAGGATTTTCCTCAACTAGTTTGAGCCAGTATATTTCCAGAAGGGGTTAAAGCACAAATTTCTGGTTAGTTTTCATCTAAGGAATGAAGACTGCATTCATTCAGATGATGGATAGAGTCAATTCTAAAGTGTACTACTGGTCAAAATTGAAAAGTTAACGTAGATGCACTGTATAGTACAGTGAATGGGCAGTGTACTTGCTACTTGGTACAGTGCCTGCTAGATCTGCAAATCTGTCACCTCTTTCTAAGGCTTAGTCCTTTAAAGATTTTAAAGGTGACTAAAATATTTAGCACAGAAATAGAAAATGTTCGTTTTTCCCATTAATGTGCTTTATTCCTCATTATGTTCAAAACATTCTCGTATGTATGCCTCCTGATTAAATTTTGTCACCTGAGCCTTCAAAAGGATTTAACTTAAGAGGTAGGGCCCAACCTGCAGCTGATAGAGACTGAAAGAAGCTACTTTGCTGTTTGCTGGGAAAGAAAGATCATTTAGATCATGAGATATAGTCCAGTTGTACAAAACAGCGTTCTGTTCTGGTTCTTTTTTACTAAATTGCTCTTTAGTTGAAAAAGAAGAAAAAAAAAACAAGCACCATGTCCTCAGAGCTATATTATTAAATAAGTAAATAGGCATATTTCCTCTCTTAATGCCTGCCTGAACTTGTTCTTGCAGCATCCCCCTTTTCTTTAACATATATCTCTTAGCAGACACTGTCCTGTTTGTCCAACGTTTTTAAAGTTTGTAACTCAATGTGCACGATGGAACAATCATTGAAGGATTTCAATAACAAGTGAGCATGTGTCACAACAAACCAAAGATATGTCTTTGGTTTCACTCTCGGAGACTGCATAATTCCCACCACATCGGCATGAAAGAGTGTAACATTGTTCATCTGCCAAAAAAAAAAAAAAAAGAAAAAACCTTTAGTGCTCAAGATGAATCAAGAATTTATTTTGGATTATTCTTCACAGAGCTGCTCTTGAAAAGAAAGCAGTTTGTGTGTGACCTCTCACTGCTGTATTGTGAATGTCAATATCTGTGCTACCTTTTGTTGTTCAAGCAATAGGTATATTCTTAAAGTTTTTTTCTGTGACTGTGAGACAATCTTAATGCCAAACAGCTAAGGTCAGTGTACTCTTTAAAAGAGAAAATAATAAAAAGGAGCACATCAGTGAAACAGACACACATTAAAAGGGCTACATCAGTGAATACTTGAGAATAAGACCTTGATTCTGACTAAGTACCAAAATCTTTAGAGAACAATTAAGAACAAATTGAGGAGTGTTAGTCATACAGATATCAAACATGATTCCAGAACAAACTGCTAACTCAGAAAAGAAACATAAAACAGAAGAAACAAAAGTGGTTAGGATTTCTCCCAACTTAACAAAAAAGGATTAAGAAAAAAATCAACCATTACTCCAAAAAGCAAGTAAATGATAAAGGCTAGAGTAACATGAAGGAGAAAAGTAACACACTGTCAGGTAGAAAAATCAGGTAGAAAAAAAAATTAACTCTGCAATCACAGAAAGAGCAAGAAGATGCATGAGATGTTCTGGGAGAATCCAGAAAGGTGAATTCTCTCTACAAAGAGAGACGTAGGTGAAAAGTGGTCCTGCAAATTCTCCATGCCTAAAGAGGAGAGAAGAAGGAGGAAAAAAAAATAAAAAGAGGGAATGCAAAATAAGTATCACAAAGTCAAGTCCCAATTCCAACTCAACAGTGCTATTTTCAGTAGACTTTCAGAATACAGTATTGACTGGAACTAACAGAAATAGAAATATAGCAGGTGACCACAGAGAACAGAGCAACTAAATCTGAGGAAAATGTAAATAAGGGGAGAGGAAAGGTTAAAAGTAAAATAAGACAACATAATGGTATGAGACACAGAAAAAACAGAAAGCATTTCAAATGACAATGAAAGGCACTGAGAACAAGGCAGCACTCACCTTCATTCCAGGACATATCCTCAAGATAAACCTGTGCATGTAGTGGCCATTCTTTTGTCAGATTATCTTCTATAAAGAAAATGGTGACAAATGTTCAACTCAGGTAATATATAAGTTCTTATTTCTTCCTGCGAAGTTAGCACTTTTTTATACCTAGCAGTAAATCTGGTCCCTACAAGAGTCATATCCAGCCCATATAATCAGTGAAAAAAGCAGTTCTCTAAAATTTCCATCTCTGCTGGAATATGTCACACTGTAGCAAGGATAAGTAAATGGTGAGGATGTGTTACTGAAATTAGAGCACTACTGAAAACAGTTCTTTCATACATATCCCAAATGATTACATGAAATTAGGGCCAAACTTTTGTTTTGATATGAATACCTTTAAAAAGCCTAACTGTAACTACACTTCCACAAGCTGTAATTATGGGTGTGTTTACCTGTACTTTCCACAGAATCACAGAACGGTTGAGGTCGGAAAGGACTTGGCTGTATCACCTAGCTCCCAAGCTGCACAAGAAAGGCCAGCTCGCACAAGCAGGGCCAGCTACAGTAGGTTGCACAGGACCACATCCAGTCAGGTTTTCACTATCTCCCTATGCAGTCCATTTTCCTTTTGAAAGGAGAGGCCAAATAAGAACCTCTAAATAAGCACAAAATAGATGTTAAGATTCCCTATTAGAAGAACACTAAGATTCCTGGAAAATGATATTCCTAACAAAAGATAAACAAAAAACACTTTTAGGGGAAGATTAGTCCTAGTGTTCTTTTTATAATGAACAGACTCTCTCGATACAGAAAGAATGTCAGTTCTCATCTGCACACCTAACATCTATTGCCATTTGGTCCCCTAGATTCTTCCAACATTGAACACAGCATGAAAATAGAAAGTGTGTAATGCAGTTCAAATTGTCAAATGCTAATTGTGCGATATAAATACAAATTGACTTATGTAATTTATCAGCATATTCACATTTAATGTCCACAGTTCACACCAGGTTAACAATGTCAGATTTTGCTCAAAGTTATAGGTGGTAATATTAAAAACAAACAAACCTTATAACGTACTTCGCCAAACTTCCCAAATGCTGCCTGATACGTTAAGTTCCAAATCCGCAAATGCTGTAGTTTCTTAAAGAACCGGGAATGCCTGAAAGCTGAACTTCAGCACATACACAGAAATGTCTTTGATTTGGCAAGACTCAGCGGCTTAGTGCTTATCTCAGGTTTAAATGCGGTTGTTATTGAGAAAGTAGCTCCTTCTCTATGATAAGTGAGTTTGTAAGCAAGTTTTCTTGTTTAATAACATTGTTTACTGCAAAACACAATGTTATCAACTGCTTTCTATGAAAAGTAAGATGGCAGAGAAAGAACTTGTTCTTCTAGAACCACTTGTTGAGCACTTGCTGGAAAAGTCAGAGGTCCAGGTTATATCTGTTTTTAGTTCCCAAGAGATTGCTCTACCCAACCACTAGATTGTAAGGTATTCTAAAGGGTTTCCAGCTTCTACTATGTAACTGGTCTTTACTCTGGATTGAAGAGGAGAAAGAAGGGGACTTCACAGCTACCTCTTCTAGCCATGATTTGAGAGGTTTTATGTGCATCTCTTTGGATACAGCATTATCCAGGTAAGAATGGTCTCCTCTTTCTATGCAAATTGTCACTATGAAAAGAAATTGACCAGAACAAAAAGGGCACAAAACAGAGATCACGTATCTATAGTTTGGTGGTTAGGGTTCAGCTCCTGCTCCCAGAATTTGTATGAATTTTATTCAGTTGTCATTCAATGTAAAAATATATATATTTATATATAATACATATATATATATGTATGAAAATAAAGCCTGGGAGACAACACATTTTGTACAATGCTATACTGACAGATACGATACTAACCAAGAAGCAGGAGTTTAATCTATTTAAGAACACAGTGCAGACAGAATTCAAATGATATCATTAGGACATTAACATTTGTAAACCTTACAGAAATACCACAAACAATTCTGTTTCAATTGAAACAATTTTTTTTTAATATCAAAAAGTCCCGGTCTTTATTCAGCAACTGAATTGCTATTTTATTTGCAACTGAAACGTATGCTATAGATCCTTAAGAATGAATTTCATCTAAATTAGTTTTAAAGAAGATTAAAACAAGTGTGCCTCTTTTACAGCAGGCCTTGTGTGAAGTGAAGATTCCTCCTCCTCTTTTTTTAGGAAGAAAAAAAAAACACAGAACAGTGATCAAACTGAAGTCTACCTAGCTACCTTCCTTCCTTCAGGTTTCTCCACTGCAGTGGAAATAAACAGTACTGAAATTACGATGACAGTATGCAAAAGGCAAAGCACTTCCTATTTCACTTTCGTGTTTTGTTTTGTTGTTTGGTTTTCTTGAGTGCTTAGAAGAAAAATTCACAAAGGAAAATGGTCTCTTAGGTGGTAGGAAGAATCCATGTTCTTAAGCTTCATTTATAGGTAGCAAAAAGTTGAATTAAAAAGAAATCAGTCTGTTCTACTTGGCATTCATGAAGTGGGATCTAACTTAAAAGAAACTTTATAGGATTGGAGATAGAGATCTAGGTCATGTCTTCCTATGACCAGATGGACCATATGCCACCACGAACTGATGAGATACAAATTCACAAGGTTACCATGCTTTCTGAGTAAAGTTACTTATGAAGTAACGAAGAAGAAAGCTAAGGAAAAATCTGTCCTCTTTCATATTCCAAATATAGCACAGTACAAAGCCCAGTGAACAGAATTTCAACCAAGCTTTCCATTTCATTAGTGCAATGGTAATTAAAAATTATCAAGAAAATTCATTATCAGAAAAAATTCATCGTTTATAACATTCCCTAACTGAACTGAGATGGTTATTCCAACTCTGAGTAGACTCACTGGTTATCTCAAATTTTCAATTAGTACTCTCAACTTGAGTAAGTCTCCAAACTTCACATATAATCCAGTAATCTCTCAGTCATTCCACTTTGTATGCTGCAATTATTTGCTTGTTTGCATCAAGCTGGACAAACTTACTTTCTGAGTTGAACATAGCTGTTTTATTTTCTCATTCTCAGATTCAATACACTATTGAATCTAAAATACCTTAAGACAGCACAAATAGATTTGGCTTATTATTTTAACAGAGGCACATCTTAATATGAATTTGGGGGATTTACAAGCAGAACTACAAACCTAATGGTTTCACAGAGTATGTTAGTTACTCTAATATTTCTTGCACTCTTCCTTATTTTATCTACATCGTTACTCTGCATCGTAGAACAACATCTCTCTTGGTGGTGGTTCTCTGAAGTAAACCACTGTCTGATTTTCATTCCCTTGCAGGAGGAGAACGTTACTTAAGACTGGTAATGTTACCAGTACTGAGTTACGCTTAGCAGGTTTACTTACATGCAATGCATGCTCAGTCTGTAGAACAGACTTTCTGAAACACATTTCTGAACAGATACAGAAAATTGTGAAGACCTGATTATCTATCATAACTTGAAAAACAAGTTTTAATTCACAAGAAGTACAGCCTGCCTGATTTTACCATCTATTGGGTTTGTCCGACAACAAGAGGTGAAAGAATTCTGCAGCTCCATTGTCTCAACTGCAGGATCTAAGAAAACACTGGCAGACTCATCAGAGAGGTTTATGAGCCTGCAATTCAAAGAGATTAAAAGGAAAAATCTACTGAGATTCTTTCAGGCTACAGAACAACATTAAATAACTATTAGCGGCATGGTTCAGTAAAGCTTTACTAGAGCCCTTGCTGGGTCATTCAGAAATTGTAAAAGGGGAAAGGTATTTAAGTTTTACTTGAGGATACAATAAATATTTCTTGGGCTATTTAAGGCTGAGTTTTAGGAAGGGGCTTGCAAACAGTAAATGGAAATTTAACCCCCTTAACAATTTATGGTAATAGTAAAGATGGTCACAGTACCCGAAAGACTCTTCTAACTATTTGTTGTATATTCTTAGGATTGATTTGAAAAGAAAAAATCATTACAAAAGTTATATATTATCAAGTGCAAATTCATCATAGGACTCAAACCCTGGATATTTACAGAAGTTCCCTTTTTTTCCTAATAGCCTATTTATTTTTAAACAATAACTGAAGTTTGAGTCTCTTATGTAAAATAAAATAAGCATGCTTTAATCTGAAATTATAAAAACTTTAAGAATTTTCATAACAAAAAAAAGTTTATCCAAAAAACAGCTTCACTTATAGCCAGTGCAGATTAGAATCGACTCCAAAGTTAACTGCACTAAAAGGGTTGTGTTCCAGCATGAGGTGAGGTCTACAGCCATAAAATCCATGGCTAGAGAAGAATATATAGTTATGTCACTAAGGAGTATGACCTCGCACACTGAAAGGCCCAAATTAATAGCCATGCCAACAGCTTAGTTTTGGTCTATAAGTACGTTTTAAGAAGAAATTTTCTTAACAAGAAACAATTAAAATGTACTGTGTTAATTGTTTTCCCCTTGCAATAAGGTAATCAAAGTGTTCAGTTGTCATTTCTGCTAGCTATTAAAAGTGTTTTTATAGGCTTTTGTCTTTCTTTTCCGGCTTATTATTGTAGTGGATTTATAACCTATTCTTCTGGCATCTTGTTTTACCAAATTATGTAAGATATCTTGATGTCTAATGCAGTATCATCCCTTTATAGCAGGAGGGAATTGTAGAGTAAAGGGAGAGTAACCATTTCCAAAACAGTCTCTTCAGTTTCCTGTAGTAGGAGAAGAACAGAAAGGAGCAAGAGAAGTAGCAGCTAGCTTCTCTTTAGCTCAGTTTTTCACTTAATGTATAACCACACCTATGCAAGATGATAGAATCCGTAATATATTTCTAAAAGTGTAATTCCAAAAATTGAAAATCAAAAGGAGGTACATGTTCAGATGAGAAAACATCCATTGGTGATTACATCCTCTGCGCTAGTAACACTTACTGTTTATAGACACTTCTGTCCATCATCACATATGAAAACACATTATGTAGTATAGAACCTTGCCATAGGTGGAAAAAACATTAGATTCTTAAATTTCTCCACTTTTGAGATTGCATCTGACGTCTTTCGTCTATTTTGGGGCTCCCTGGTACAAAGCGCTAACTTACAGGATTAAGTCTGGTCGACTACTCATATGGTCAAAGGCTCGGAAACAGTATACAAGCAGAATTCAAGTTTATTTGTGTTTTCCACGGCCGCCATCATTGTCTAAAACTGCCTAGTAGGAAGGCATAGAAAAAGACTTCTCAGAAGAATGCAAAGCAATGACACAAGTTGCAAAGAGTCCTTATATCCACCTTGGTAAAAACAAACAAGCAAGCAACAACAACCATTTTCCTTATATTATGAGGTGTTCAAATACTGGAATGGCTGTCACAGAACAGCTGTGGAATCTCTATCCGTAGAGGTAACCAAATTAGACCGGAGAAGGTCTGAGCAACTAACTGATCTGTGCCGACTTTGAGCAGGAGATAGATAAAGATGACCTGTGAGTTTCTGCAAAAAGTTTTTTTTCTTTCGAACTGTGACGCAAGCATGTACTTTCAGGGCTCAAATGACTTCTGCCATGACAAACTGCAAAACAATTTGTTTCCAAGCTAAACTCAATGAAAAATATTTGGTGATTATTATTGTCAGACTTGACTTTAACTGTATATTCATCTTTTCAAAATGGAATACCAAGCAAAGAACGGAAAATCTATTGAGGGAAAAAAAGCCCATAGGTAAACTGTGATGCAACTTTTTTTCCATCCCCCAAAGACTATTGTGATACTTTCACAGAAAAGCAGTATTAACATAAGAAAGCACATTTGCTCGTTATCTTCAATGACTCAAAAAAGAAAAAGAAAACAAAAACCATATAGCACCACAGAGTTTAAGCTTCTCAGAACTTCTCTGGCCACTCAATTCCTGAGCTAAGTAATTAACAGTTATTTCATGTAACACGGGAAAGGACATGCAAATAAAAATCTATGCAATGGGAAAAAAGACTACAGTGCAAAGAACTTCTTCCAGACTGGCAGCCACACACACATGCACACTGGCATCCTTCACATGCTGCTTCCTAGGCTTTGCAGTCTTACTAACTTGCTGTACTATCTCTCTCATCACTATGCCCCTTAGCTGCTGTCTCAGTTCCTTTGTGTCTGTGAGCCTTTACAGCAGTGTCTACGAATTTGTCTAGAATCATGACTTCAGAAGCAACTTGACAGGCATTCAGAGAACGAGATTTTATTTCACCATCATCTTGCTGCTAGGGAACATGCTGCAGAGAATGCATCGACACTGCACATGCATGTTATGCGACTGGCTTCGTTTAAAACACTGGATCCTCTTTGAATAGGACTTTCTATATTAAAATATATCCATCCCATGACCTTACTATTTCTAAACACGTGTAGTTTTCTTTATTTACACAGTTGTTGCTGTGTGGTGTTTTTTTTTTCCAACATTCTTGAGTTGGCTTTTAGAAGAACTTGTCTGGATGCAAAAGAATCTCAGTCAATACAGATAGCCTTCAAAATACTGTAAAATAAAATTGTGAAAACTAACCTACAGCAACATCCTTAAATACCATGCGTAAACAAAGTAGTTTATTAAATCTTCATGTAATCCTCTTTACCTCAATGGATTAATGTGACCCAAGTAAATTAGAACATCATGGTCTGCATTAAAACTTTAGGTAAAATTTACTATATACATAAAAGACTTATAACTTAGTATTTAATATTTCAGTTTTTCTATGCATATATGATTTATGAAAATGGAAGACAGCCAATACTGCAATGCTAGAAGTACAATAGCATTATTCTGGCATCACATGCGGTATTTGAAAAATAAGTTTGAGGTAAGTTATTTAAGTTTGATCCATCATACTGTTTATATCAGAAATTAGCACAAAATCCGATTTTTTCCTTTCTTCTTAACTATTTTTTCAATATATATATATTTTTTTACCCCTTCCGCTCCCTTTTCCAATACCCACACAAAGCCTGAAATACAAGATTATTTAACTAGAGAATTCATACTGGGTATATACAGTTATATATCACCCTTTTTATCCTGCAGTGATGCATATCTACCGGAATGACTAAGCCTTTGTCTCTCAAACTTCTGGTATCCGCAGTGGCAGGGGAGTTAAAAATCAGCACAAGAGAGAAAGGTCTGATGGTGTGCCAGTGTACAATGGAAGAGAATTCAATAACAAGCTGCAGAGACAGTGGGCTTTTATCAGACACATTCAAAAGTGGTGGTGGCTACACGTCAATGCTGGACCGGAGTGTGTTACTGCAGAGTGCGACTGAGTGTTTTCCCCACAGGCAATACACTATTATTGACTCCCCCCATTAACATGTAGGGTGGATATACATTTATTGAAGGTTCTAATGGAAGGCTGAGGGACTCCTATCCTGAGGCCAGAGCAGAAAGACAGCCTATCACTTCATGTAATGGTAGCCCATGTGTGACAGACCTGACCTACATTTCCCCCCTTTCTTTCTCACAACAGCCTGTCACTGTTTTAAGAAGCTATTTTCTGAGAGGTATAAAAAGAAATGCATGCTAGGGCTGCCTAGTTAATGTGTTATATTGGAATATTATTTATAAACCTGCTTTAAAAAGACTAGACACATGAATTATGAAAGCTACCTTAACACACACAACCAGAATGTGCCTTAATGATTCTGTAGGGCTTATAAATCCATACACATTGAACACTAAACTGAATAATACCTATACCTAAAATACTGCAGTGAAATGTAGTGTAAGACTTAGATTTAAGAAGTTAACACATAATGAAGCTGCCTTAATAAAATGAGTTAAGGTCTGTAATTAGTATAAATTCCATATTCAAACTATTAGGAATAACGCCACCTAATGTTTTGCTGGAAGTAATTCAGTGTTTTCACTAGATAATGTATGTGTAGCAAAAGCTATAAATAATGGATCTACGTTTGAAAGTAGGACAAGAGTGAAAGAAACATTTGGTTCAGCAACAAACAGCATTTTAAAATACCATCTCACTACTACTCCCAGACCCTGCTTATTTAAAGAGCTGCTGCCACTACAGCACTCCTTGGCAGGAACCTACCACGCTGCTGCAGGTCATACTCTTTTTTTGTCTCTTCGTTCCCTAGAATTTTCCACGCTTGATCAATTTCGATGAACCTCTGCACACGCTCCTCCACTTCTCCTGCTGGCACATCTGCCTTCTGTTTGTCTGGATGATACTGCCAATCAAAAAAAAAAAATTTGAAAAAGTTGAGGGGAGCGGAAGTGAGGAGGGTGGGAGAGGAGCAATCAATAATGCATTTGATATTCAGCTAAGAGGACATTGAAAAGGAAGAAGGTTTGAGCTAAGGTGCCAAAGGAAGGGAGACGATGATGAACAAGAGAAAACTGCCAATTTAATTAGACCACTGAAATGGCAACAAAACCACCAGTGGCACAAATGTCACCACATATGCTGATGGCATTTTCTGGATAATTTGCTGATGAAATCATTGGTCTTATGGACAATTTACCTAGAGAGAGGATTACTACCACAAACAGAATCAGGTACATCCAGAGGACTATCACACAGGAACAAGAGCAGATGTTGTAGGTGCTAACATCTCTTGTAATATTACATGTAGGTGATTTAAACAATACCACCAATGTTTAGTTAAGGTTACTACAAATAAATTGAATGTTGTATTACGTGTACATAGTTTTTTTTTTTTTAAACTTTAAACAGTAAAAAATAATACACATGATCTAATGTAATTTATAATACATGTAATTCTACTTTTGAAAATATGCCTCAACATCTTTAATTTCTTCCAGTTCAGTGAATCAATAGCCCTTCCAAATATTTAAAGTCATGGATCACTGGCTACAAAAATTGTGTCATTTTAGTTAAGAAATGGTTATTCAAGGACATAACTGCAAGTAAGGCCATGGTAACACTTTTTAAAAAACATTTGTAACTACTGGTTCTGAATGGAGCATTTTGTCTTCTTTTTGGTTCAAATGTCTACTGAAAAGTAACCCTCAAAACTCTGTCTTCCTTCGGATTTAATTAATCTCCAGTGATTTTACTTTTGTTAACTATATTTTAAATCGCTCAGCATAAGAGATTGAGAATTGTGAAAAAGCATGCCAATCAGCAAGTTGCAATAATGTCAGACCCCTCAGCTGTTAACGTGTTATAAATCATGATATCCCCTATTCTGGAGCTCGAACGTCTGCCTCTTATAGTAACATTATATTGGGCCTTAAATTGTGCAGAAAATTTTTAAGAATTGGAACACAGTTACAGAAGTGTTTGGCTGATTTCTAATTGGCCAAATACCTTTCTTTTAGTTTATACTTCATTCTCGAAAGAAAGGAATACTAACACAGTGTGTACTTTATAAGACAAAATTTGAAAGGAGTCCAATTGGGCTCTAATGTTCGTAACTACCATTTGCACTGACTGGATAAATCCCTCATTCAACAAGAAGAAACTGTACCTAAGAGCTAAATGTTCATGTTTGATTTCATTTTTTTCCCCTTGTATCTCCGTATCTTTTTCCATATACACCTGAGCATACGTGCAACCTACAAGCTCAAGTATGAAGTATGTACACAAATGTGTATTTTTGGCCCACCAGATGAGTAAGGACCCTTGAAGTTACCTCTGCATTGAAGACTAGCTTGCAACTTGCTGAAGATATGACTGAAGCACAGTTGTGACCTGAGAGTTTCTCTCATAGGTATCCCCTTCTTATCTCCACAACTGAAGGTGACAAAATACTAAGGCACAGATGAATCAAAGATTTTTGGTCATTGTATTTAGTATTCTAAATAGTCAATTAGAAAAGAGTAATTATACCTTTAGTTGATAGGCACTAAATTTAGTGTTCTGTCATGCACCATGTAGTATTGTTAAAGCTATTTAAAAGCATTATTTCTTCTTCAAATCCATTTTTCTCAAACCGTAGCTTTTCCATTTGTATTTTAATAACATTTTGAACATTGGTGGTTGATTCTATATCACTTGTGAAAGTTGTTTTTTTTTAAAACCAATGCTTAATACACATATGCAGCAAAACAGATCACATTAAAGGTTTACATGATTTGCTTTTAGAAATGTTATTTCTTTTAACATATATGTTTGAGCTATGTTTGAACAGTTATTCCTCATAGGAATACTTTATCTACAAAATTGTTACTTCAAAAATTTTGTTGCTATTATTTCAAATTTTGATTCATCCAAATATTTTAGGGTTAATTATAACACCCTAGAAAGAAAAGTTACATGGCTGCTGCATATTTCTCTGCATTTGAACGATGCAGGCAACATTGCCCTACAAGCTTCTACCCAAAAGGATTTTTGACATCGCTGCACAGGCCTATTCAAGGACTGTTGTACCAGACTTAGTACCACTGAAACTTAATTAGCTTGATATGAATAGTGGTGCCACAAAACCATTGCTCCTATTATTATATGTTTGGATTGGCCACAAGACCACACCTTCTTGGATCCATTTCTTACAGATAGATGAAAACATGACTGATTGCCCAAAACAGCACTAAGATTACAAGCTCCTCTGCTGCCAAGAATGTTGAGAAAATACACCCACAAAACTGCTTACACTTTTCATTTGCTACACCAACGCTTTCACTGACTGAAAAACCATTTTGGACTGTGTTGGGTATAGTTACTGAAAAACAGTAAGCCACAAATATCATAAAAATGCTTTGGAAAAATAATAATGAATGTAGAGAAGGCTATTCAGTTCATTCCTTAAATTAAGAAAGCATTAAGATTTATTACTCTTCAGATTTGTCCTCTATCTTCTTTCCTATAAATTTGGAAAATTTAGTATTTGTTGCATGTGATTTTTACATTCAAACAACTACAATTTCATGTAACTAATAACTACATTGTAGGGGATCTACTAATTAGATCTCCGTGCTCTTTGAGAGTATTTTATCCTCCTTATTAGAGCTATTACTCTACTACCATCTGATGCCTTTAGTATCCTTTCCGTTTGCACTAAGAAAAGTCCTCAAACCTCTGCTATTATACTTTAAAGCTTTTATTTTTCTTTCCAGTGTTTCATCTGAATCTGTTATGGACCTGTTCTCATTGACTCCCTTTTCCTACTCTCCAGCTTGTATACTGAAATACAAGAACACTTCCATCTACAGCAAAAATCCATTCTTGTTTCAGCTACCCGTACAATTCTCCTTTCACGTCTAAGGCAACAAATGACATGTCCTCTTTTCCAGCTGTTTTAGACCCTGTTTCAGGCAGATCAGACACTAACCACAGAGAACACCCTGTCAAAGTTTCAACCACCCTACTAATACCTGAAGTTTACAGAATGTTCTCCATCAATACTTCAGATCTTAATCAACCATACTCTTCTGTGGCATCTTCTCCCATTCTTGGTTGTCATATTCATGCTTCCAGTTCTTCCACCCCTCTCTCCAATTTACCCTACAGACCAGCTGACTCAACAGCTGCCAGGAGTTTTATTTTGAGGGAGGTTAAATACAATGCATCTTTCTGATGGCCTTATCTAGCTTTATTTCTACATTAATCTCAGTTGCAAACATATACAAACTATACGATGAAAACAGACAAGACTGTTTTCTACTCGACCAGTCTCCTACTCAGACTGAACTATTGCTCATCTCTCCTATGCATCCAGTAGTAGGTTCTTACTCAAAATGTTAATGCCTACCAATGTCTGCTGCAATATCTCTTCTCAAAATCTGTGCAAATTATCTTCCTGTCATTCGTACTTGCCACCTAGGCACTATTTTCAGCTGTATTACTGCACTTAGTCAATGTTTGTCTTTCTAGCTGTATATGTGTAACATTTTTAAGGAGCAGTATTTCCATAAAAATAATTTTTTGCTGATCATTCATGTCTTGATTTTTGAACAGTTTTCTTTTGGAACACAGTAGTAGTTTTTTGTTTTGTTTTACTAACATGTTACTACTTAATAGGATGTTATAAAAACAAGTAAGGATGTTTTCCCAAGCCTGACAGAGGGAGGGGAAAAAAAAGAAGGTTAGAAGCTAGCTTTCCTCTTCATACCTTTACTAGTTGAATTTCTTAACTCATTTTTACTGCTAAACACTATCTGTCTGGAATTTGTATTGCTTTACAGAATGATGCATTGTAGTTACTGTTAAAAATAAAGCAATCGAAATATTACTTGATCTTTTAACTATTAGGAAAACATTATACACATATGCAATAGTGCTCACTCCCCTGATGTTTATCCTTAAATGTCACATGGTGATAGTACTTCTTGGGGACTCTGGCTCTTGATGTAGGAGTTAAAGGGTGTTGTTTTTTTTTTTAATAAAGTTTTTAAAATCACTGAGAAAGTCTGAAAAAAAAAACCAAACATGAACCTCAAAGCTGGAGTTCAGTTGAAAAGCTTCAAGTATGTTGAAGACTTGATCAAATCATTGGTGCTGCACAGAAACTGAAAAGCAGACTAATACAAATTTAGGCTCATATACTTTTCAATTACAGTATCATTATTTTACCTTTCTAGGTACCTGGCAGTACTGAACTGTCTTGTTGTTAATATTCATCAAACTGTACATTTGAGCAGTTTGGGTGCAGTGGATAACAGCATTTCCCCTGGCAAACTGCTCTGATCAGACTGTAGCTACATAAACATCCAAATGTTTAAAATTTGTTCATAGAAAATCCTAGTTAAGGAAACAAATTTTATTTCACTGAAGTAATCTACTGCCTTCGATACCTATCGTAGAAAAAAAAAAACAGGCATAATCAAACTTTTTTGTATAAACGGGTTAAAGTCATGTTCAATGAGTTATTAACCGAGAGACACTGAAAACTGTGCAGGTTCAATCATATATTGATATGGGCTCATAAACTACTTGTCTGCTGCCTTCTTACCAATTCTTGCAACTAATAGATGCATTGCTTTACATTATTAGCCAATGTCTTCAGAACAATAGTAGCAACTTTTGCTTTTACATTACAATAATATAAACAAATTCAACTAGCAAGTAAAACAATTCCCAGATTTAAACTGTGTGACCTTTCTGTGCACTCTCTCTCAAGCCCTGTTATTTTTACACAGTGTACAACATACATAGTTTTCACCCACATAACTTATATAAGGAACCTATAGCACATGCAACTTCTACAGTCTTTATTTCTGCCTACTTTATAGTCTGTGATGTTTGGTTCCTGTTGCACTTTAAGAACTGCAAAATTAATCCCTGGGCTACATGGAAGTTAATAAAGAACACTTGGTCAATAACTGTAAGGATATTACATCTGAATAACCACACCAACAGACCTTAAGAACCCTCACTCCACAAGATAAGAAACTGAGATAGCTGTCTGAGTTTTGGTTGAGCAAATCAAGCACCACAGATGATGAATGAAGGTCCCTATCCTCCTAACACTTGTACAAGTTGCTTAACTTCATGCAATAAATGTAACAGGGTTGATTGATTTTAATCAAATTCAAATTAGCAAGCAGAAAACTTCTAGTTAAATCAATTTAATGTACATTCCTTACTGGCGCTAATGAATTTACTCTTCAAAAGAAATTTACAGCACCCAGTGAGAATCAACTTAATACAACAATTTATTGGGAAGGGAGGGGTGAGGCGTACAGCCATAGGTTTTATGCTAAACTGTAATCTCTTGCTAAACTGTGGAATACATGATAACTACACTGCATAATATAGCCAAACTTGTATTCATAACTAGTTTTCTACATGAAAAGAGGGTGATGCTTAGAAAAGATTAAAAAATACTATTTTTTCTCATCTATTACTGACTACATTACCATGATTACTTGCCCTGTATATAAGGGACATTCATCTTAAAATCCAAAGACGTAGTACGTCCCCAGTTCCATACATCAAAACAGGAAGCTTTATCTTCTGCTAAAACTACTACTACGACCAGATTTTTATTTAAGTTACGGAAAAATGCTTTAATTTACTGCTATGCATTTAATGGATAACTAAGACACACACATGGGTATACAGCTTTTAAATAAGCCTACCTAAAGTGCAAGCTTTATATTTTTCAGACTAAGGCAAATGAAATAGATCAGCATCAATTTTTCCAGGCTGAAATATGGAGTATTCTCTACTGATTTGCTACTGTTTTGTCTTTCCTACTTTTCAATAGGTCAAGAAAAGCTGTCAAACATTTGGAAAAATCTTCAGCAGCAAATAAAAACTAACATTAGAAGGATGAAACGGATATTACATTAAATCTTGACCTTCTCCCCCAAGAATGATTTCAGCAAAGTATTTTCAGACCTTTTAATTTGTTATGTGTCTTTTAGATTTTATTTTTTTGATAAGGAGACTATAATTAAGGTTCTAAAATTCAAAATTAAAGACTGACACAGAACAATGATTAAACCACAACAGCTGAAAAAAACTGAAAAGTTTTCAGATTATTTTGGACTTACTATCATTACCACTGGTATTACCACCAGTGAGCAGTCATTGCTACTAACAGTTACAGCATAGTAAATTTCTAAACTATCAGATTTATTAAAGATTTTTAACTTTGATGTTATCTACAGCTTGTGAAATCACTTTGATACACTTATTGGCACGTCTTGAATTCCTGCTTTATTTCAGTAGAGGATGTGTGTCTGTATTTTGATAACAGATATATTTAAAGCTAAATACGTAACTGAAGTTCTTGAGTGATTCAAGTCGTACGATTTTAAAGAGATTACTTACATGTGTTCAAATACTTATGCACTTTTGCAGGAACTACATCTAATAACTAAATCTAAGCTGTAAATAAGAGAATGATGTAATATTAACATCTAAAATTAACTTACTATCTCTTAGCATCTTTCTCCTATTTTTCTACATTTGACATATAGTAGTAGCTATTACAGATCTACAGCCTGACAATATTTATTCAACATAATGCATCCAGAAATAAGATTTCCAGCAAAGTATGAATTATTTGTTGTTGTTGTGTTACTGTAAATGTACGGAAGACATAGTCTTCATGATCCATGCTACAACTACAACACCTCCTGGAACTTGGAAAAATATCTGTATTAAAAAACAAGCAGTGGTGAAAGACACTTGTTAATAGTCAGGAAGAACTCAACCCAAACTTTCCAGAGAGAGCACTGCTCCACATCTGGTGAAGCTACCATTTCTTGTGAATGACATAATTGAATTAAAACTGCAAACAGAAGAAGAAAAAGTCAAGAAATGTGTGTAAAGGGCTCGCTGGATTAACACTGCAAGAACGAATGTCACTGTGGATTAGTACTGGATACTATATCAGTGCTACACATCACCGTACATGTGGACATGAGTTGAATACTATGCTTTTCAGGTTAGGAAAAGATACAAGGCCTCTGCCTTGGGGAGGTCCTCAGGGGAACAGTGGAAGCAGTTGGAGAAGAAAAACCCAAGCCACTATTTTCAGATAATATGGCCAGATTCATGGTTAGGAATCCAACAAAAAGAAATTTTGACTACTGACTGGAATTGTACAAATCAATACCAAGCCCTTTTTAAAAAACACATTATCAGTATTTGGAGAGTGCAATTGATCTGTTCTTGTATCAAAAGCTCAGTATTGAAAAGCCAGTATATTCAGATTTCTGAGTCGGAATTCCCTCTCAGCATCAATAAGGCAGTTTATTTAGTTAAATAGTTAAATATCAGAACTTTTTTTTTTATTCCATGATACAAAATACTTTAAAAAAAGGCAAAATGCATAAATATAACAGGAAGCCTAACATGAACTGTCTTGGTCTATATCAAGTTTAGAAACAAACAGAAGTGTTGCAGTAAAAGACAAAATGCAGAAGTCATTATCAGTATTTTTGCCCCTTATAAAACAACAAAGTGCAAGAATTGTAACAAAAGAACGGGAAAAAAAATGCAGCAATAACATGAACATAAAAATATCAAAATTGCCAACTAAGTTTACAAGCATTTCTCATACAAATGTTTTACAGAACCTTTATACACTATTAACTGTAACTATTACTACCTACAGGTTAGGCTAATGAGGTCAGGACACGAACTGTCAAGTGTTCCTATCTGACAAAAGTATTCGTAGGTCCATGTAAATTTGTCTGTAGACTACAGCGCTCATCGTAAGACTTCACATCATATTAAAAGAAAGCTGCAAGATGGTCAACATTAAGAAAAATCTTAAGGAGTTGCATTCTATTTAATTTCCCACTGTAGTCTGTAAATTCTTGCTTGCCTTTAAAAAAATCACAGTAAATTTAATGCCAGACTGTTCTTAGGAGTAAAGTCTTTTACTCCTACTTACAATATAAGCAGTAAATACCAGTTTTTGTACTGGGACTTGCCAGTAAGTCTCACCCCTGACACAGAGTGTCTGTTCATACTCAGTTTTTGGCCGCACTGCCACAAATGCCAACAAAGGGACCAATTAATGAAAACTTTCTTGATACATTCCCAGTGGATGTATGTCCGCCTTGCAGAAGGTACTTTGACAACATTCATCTCACATAGGCCAAATGGTTGCTCTGTGGTAGCAATTAAGACACCACCAGCCTTGGCTAGATTTAAACCAACAACCAAATCTGTGTAGGTCTGACCAAATGCTCACAGAAATCAAGACAGATTAACTTCTAAAGAAGGGCTGGATTGGTTCATATAACTCCATCAATTTCTCTTGTTACCTATACACTATGTGGACAGACTTGTTAGAAAGAAATTACAGTTCTTAAAATACAATTCCTTAATCTGGCCACATGACCACTAAACAATATGGTACATTGATATTGTGTAGATTTGTTTTCAACTTTTTATTTTCTCTTTCCTCAAAAAGTAAGTGTTCAAGATTGATAACTAATTCCCAAAGCTTTGGAATCAAGTTTGGACAATTAAGCTCAGTGCAGTATCCCTCCTCCTTCTAAAATCAGCTTGAAATGAGAAGAGTTTTGTTGCTTCTAATACTTTGATCCACCAGAACCTATCTAAAAGCCTCTTACCTTTGAAAATTACATGAATGCAATAGCTAGTGGAAAAACCTTGCTTGTGTGGCAAGGTCATATGGACTTCAGGTTTTTGACAAAGGGTTCCCTTCTTGAAATCTTTATCCTTTGACCAGTCACACTTTAAATTGCCTAAGCCCTATAGCTCATGATTATTATCACAAAACAAGGCATTCTGAGAGCTCAACAAATTTATATTTTGAGCTCTCCAAGTTACTAAATTTGTGCATCTGAAATTCTATAGCCTAACACAGTATAGGAGAGTGGGTCCTCCTCCCCAGCCCAGCCCCAGAAAAATGGTAAATATCCAGTTATGTACTATGACATAAGGTTTGTGGCAGTATTTTTGAGCAAATTATAGAGTATGTATTGAAAGTTCCAGACCAGCTGATAAAACACCAAAATACAAAGCCGAACAGTTTCACTGCTGGACATAGCACAAAAAAGGAACCCTATAATGCAATTTAAACACTCCAGGAACTATATAATTACATATAAAGTTAACACTTAAGTTAACTTTTACATACATTCTCACACTGAATAGTTTAAACCACAAATCCCTATCAGCATATAATAAAGACGTGTATTCCATATTAACTAAACCATGTATATGACGGCTGTATTTGAGCAATCAAGTACACCAGCTCCAAAAGATCATTTACTCTAGTCATAGGCATGATGTGCTGAGTAGAATGCTAGCTGTTACGCTTTATGCCTGAACTCTTTCTTGAGGAATCCATTCTGTGATGGATTTAAATCAGAACACAGTGATACTGAATTATGCAATTGTTTATTAAACTGGAATTTGAAGTTTTGTTTAATAAATTTAAGAAAAGCTAATGTTTCATCCACCTTTGTTGGTCAGGAGAAAAGCTAATAAACATATGCTTGGCTCCCACCCTGTGGCACTCACTGAAAGGTCACAGAAAGAAGCCATTTTCCAACTTTGCCATCCAATACCACTAAATTAGGTCAAGATGAAAAACACACGTTTTACAATGATCTAAATGATTTATTCATGAAAAGTATTGGAAAAAAGAAAGCAGCTTATTTCAGTAGAACAGAGAAACTTTATCTGCAGGAAAAAAAAACATTTTGAAAGAAATGTTTTAAACATGTAAACATTAAACTTTCCTCCTATCATGGGAGGAGGGAGAATTTCTGAATGAATAGTAGAAATTAGTTATCAGAATATTTATACACTAGAAAAAAATAATTACCAATAGCCAAATAATTCTGGCAGTACTATCTTGAAAGACTTAAAATGCTTTTCAATTCAAAACTAGTTAATTTTCAACTGAAAAACTATTTCAAACTAACATGTACTAGAAAACCAGTTGGTGTAGGACATTAAAGCTTTGTGGTGCTCCCTGCTCTTAACTTACAGTAATTTTGCTTGCCATCGTATCACACAAGCCATCTGGCAATCTTACAGCCCTAGCATTTCAGGAAGAGATACTGTTCCAAAAAACAGGAAGAAAAGCAGCATACTTTTAAAATACTTAATTATTTCACCTAATTCCATAACTTGTAGATCACCTCTTAAATAAAAAAAAAAATCTAATCAAATGAAAGGTTACATGATTTTTAAGAACAAGACTTATACAAAACAAAGGCTTGATACTTTGAGTTGCCATGAAGTACCAAGCATCCCCAGCCTTCCCTAAATTTACAGTGGAAAGTGAAGTTTTTCAACAATGAAGATTACCTTCACTGAAACTATGCTCAAATATTCTTTTTTTGTTTTTCTATGAGCTTATTTTGCATATAAAGGTGTCATACAGGAGTCATCCTGAAGCAACATTACACTCTGCGTTCTGTGGCCTATATGGTTCATCGGGTACTAATTAGATAGCATGTTCTGTCAACACTTTCTTGCTCTTCTTCTGTTAATTGATCATCCTGCCAAATTAATACAACACAACACAACTTCCAAACTCCTTGAACTCCTTTACCTGTGAGAAAGAAGGATGAAGGGAGGAAAAAAAAATACTCCAAATGGTCACAAGGTAACTGCACTTGTTCAGGATCTGGAGCGACAATAAAAAGACTGTGCTGAAAGGTAAATTATGTTCGTACCAACATTTTCTTGAGCCTAAGTTTACTCTTTTTCTTAGATAAACACACAACCATAAAAGAGCATACTTCATCTAACAGACTATATTAACTTTAAAAATGGCTACAGCTTATGAAAAGGTAAAGGGGTAAAGGCTGCAAAACTAAACACACTTAACCATTAATGGCATATACCTGTTCAGATCATTTGCAGTTAACGTTATCACCGTCGGACACTGTATATCAGAAAATAGGTAATGAATATTGTACAGAAACTATAGTATGATAATCCCACCTATATATAGAAGAGTCCAAACAATGGCTGCCCTTACAGACAGTCAGAACAACCAATCAGCATTTTATAAAAATTACAAGAAATAATACATGTTTTCTCCACTTATTACATTGCAAGAAAGACTGCAGGAGATAAAAACAAACGACAAAGCAGTTGCCAATTACAACACACTACTGCCACCTAATGCTTACTAGAAGGTTACATCAAAAACATTGTCTCAGCACTATACTAGCATTATGAAAAATGGAGACCAAAGAAAATTTAAAAAGTTTATAATTGCTATTAAGCATCTTCACAGTTCCTCCCATACAGGGTTTCTAAATTGAACTGATGTGATCCTATCCTCTCTTGTACACAAAGACCATAACACACAAAATGCATGTTCAATAGGCTAAATACGAGTGAGACTCAAATGTTTAATCTGTTAAAAAATCAGAAACATCAGAAACCAGACTTATCAGGATACCCACATAAAGAAGTACAAGAGCATTCATCAGATCAGAGTCCATACTTGTTTACAAAAATGTATGTGTTAGTAACTGGTAAGTTTCTAGTACAATTCAGCCTTGAAAAGCTTCAAACAGCATGTATTTGGAAATTAAAAAAAAAGAGGTGTGGTCTCATGCTAAAACAACAAAAAATTACATCGAAGGTGGTTTTCTTATTTGGGTGACTTTGCAACAAAGCACACTCTGACATGTGAAACTTGTTCATTTCCATGAAAAGAACAATTCCAGGTCTTAAACTTGCTTTCCTTACCCATAATTAATCTTTTCAACATGTTCACTCAATTGGCAGAAGTTAGCAGGGAACATGGAAGCAGCCTGTTTTTTCCACTTGTAAAGAGGAGAAACAAAGTGAAGAGCTCCTTGTGACATTCAATCTTTTCATACAGAAGTGGATTTAAATTCCCCCAAAGGATATCTATCCAAATACAGCTTGACAAAAGAGCAAAGAATTTATCTTCTTGACTCATTACTTCAGTCCATCTCCTCTTCCTTTTTCTTCCCCCAAATACCATCTTTAGGCTTTTTAACAACTTTAGCCGTCTCCTACCTGATCTGATTATCCACAGATTCCAGCCTCCACTCCAGGATGATTCTTAGTCCTTGGAAGTGTTCCGCATTTAAAGAAAATATAAGTTTTATTTTCCTCCTAGTTTCTTCTTATGCCTTAACCATTCTATGATATTTTTTCTACTATTGCTCAGTGACCAACCAGATTTTAGAAACTGTATCAGTTTCTTCTTTTTTCCTCCATACAGTCTGCCACAATCAAAAATTGTTATGCAAGTACCAGTCAGAGCTTCCCACACACAATATGCAACTGCTCCTATGTTTTACAAACATAATCCATCTTTTCCATATTTTCCGGGCAGAGATAACCACTGTTGTATGTAACATCCAACACATCAGCTCTCCAAGTTCACTTGGGACAAAAGAACCATCAGAATAGAAATATTTCAGATAATGGTATTGCTGCTGTGTCTGTTACAGGGAGAAAATACTTGCTGTGAATCAAGGTTTTGTAGCACGTCATCATCAAAAGAACACAAAAGAAGAAGAAGAAAGCTTTTCATAAAATTTTAATTATTCATCACCTAATGACTTATTTTAAAAGAAAACACCCACAAACATCCCAACTGACTTTATTTTAAAAATAAACAGAATTTTTAAAAGCTGCTATTAAATGTACACAGCAATACGTAGCAGTTATGTAGACCACAGAACTGGCATTCACTAATAGCAGTGCAAAGAAAGGATGATACTATCAATCGCATGCTGCCAATTCTTGAAAATTACTGGAGTCCTCAACACTACAATAAAAAAAAATCCATAGAATAAATTGTACCATCCTAGTCTCATTAATTTGCTTCTTTTTTTTTTTTTTTTTAAGGCTAACACACATTTTCTGCTTAAAATATGCTGAATGTATTTTAAACTTCCTTGACCCTCCCTGATTAATCTAAGATTTTCACCATACCATTTTCTTTCACATTTAAATCACATAGGTTGACAACCTCAATTTCTGACTAAGGTGTTGAATGGTTCTATTACTCACTGGAAAATCTTAATCTTCTGTCAAGTTGGGCATGAATTTCAGCTGAGATCCATCTAAAAAAACGTGAAGAGATTTGCTTTTCCTCCTCTGTACTTAGTTGTTTGCTGCCAGAATCCCCAACTTTTGCATACTTATTTTTTTATATTTAACTGCAGTAATAAGAGGATTGCCATTGTAATTTTCAGTATAGTTTTATAACCATAAGTTTCAACTTCCATGGAAACAGTAATGTTCAATTCAATGCTACTTGTAAAACCCTGTGATTGCAGAGCTGATCTCACACTGAAGAGTATTTCTCATTATAAATTACCTTTTCCTCTACAGTAAGTTATTAAAATGTAAAGGTTGCATCATGTATGACTAGAATCCTTTTCTTGTACAATTGCTTTTTATCATACTACAGAATCACGATACTACCATTTTAACCTTACACTCTCAGTGGCATTAACTACGGGAAGTGGGTCTTCACTTTGTTCGAGGTAATACTCCATGAATCTGCTACTTTACAAAACACTCTAGCTCCTTCTGGAAAAATCAAATAATTGCAGATTTTTGTTTAGAAAACTTACTCATGACAAGATAAATAACCTATTGCATTATCAACAGAAACAGACATTTCTGTAGCAGCAGTACAGAGCCTTAGAAAATCCTAAATAACAAACTCTTACTTCTTTTGCCATCGGCCTCATTCCTCAGCCTCTCGAAAGAGTCTAACCCCACTAGACTGAGAAGAGTTCAATAAAACAGCAAGTCATTACCTCACTTAATGTTCCTATTAAATATTTACATTTCTCATCTTTTTCAGCTCTTGAACAAAATTAATACTAGAAATAATATGTAAAAGTTAGTTTTAGCAAGCAAAAAAGAAAATCAGCTCTGGTTGTATTAATAGAAACAAAGATGAATTTGGCTAATGAAAGTATAAAAACAAGGACAGGAAACAGAAGCTACAGTTTCCAGAAAGTAGATCTTCAGAAACAGCTTTTCCTTCCCTTTTTTTCTGCTCCTATAGCTCCTTATTGTCCTATGAAGAGCCACCAACAGCCTCATAAGCCAGTTAAGAGGCTTTTGGGAACTATACTACAACACAGGAGGAGGTAAGACCAAAAAAAAGAAAAAAGCAAAAAATATTGAAGAAAGGAAAGAAATTAAACATTTTAATACTTCCAGGAGTATGAGGGTAAAAATACAAAGGGAATTTTAAAAGCTCCTTATAAATTTCTGACCCCTGTACTCACAATTTACACTGTTAAACGTCACATTAAACAACATTCAGTTGTGGTAAGGGAATATAGTTATTACTAATCTAGTCATGAAATAATGTCACT
The DNA here is from genome assembly GCF_964211835.1 of Anser anser. Lineage (NCBI taxonomy): Eukaryota > Metazoa > Chordata > Aves > Anseriformes > Anatidae > Anser > Anser anser. Next base: position 8,609,944 of record NC_139725.1, read on the forward strand.
TACACAAAAGTTCAGGAAACTAGTTTAGGCAAATGCTTCTTTTATGCGAAGCAAAAGGAAAATCTTCTATTGCATTATAAAAAATAAAGTTGCATAAACTACTGAAAAAACTAGCATAAACTTTTCCAGCTGACACGCACTGTAGTGGACGGAGGAAAACCCACAGGATGCTCGCTGAGTAACATCTGGCAGAAGGGCAGGGACAGGCAGTTCGGGGCAGTAGTCTTCAGCTGGCACAGTGACTTGCAAGATGAATACCTTTCTGCAGTCTAAGAAAGTCAACAACTGATACCCAAAACTAAGAACAGCTGAGCACAAAGTGGTTTTTGTTCTCCCTCCCTGAGATGATTGCCAGTAAACCAGTATTCCAAAACAAAGCATACCACTAATTTTTAAATGCATTTGGATTGCCTGGTCTGAAAGAAATCTGATTTAAATATAATGCTGATCACCTAGATTCCAAAATAACTTAAGTTCTTAAAGCACTTCAGCTTCAGAAGTCACTGTGGAAACTGAGGCTCAACAACCAGATTTTTTTTTTTTTAAATTTATATATTATTGGACATAAATATCTAAACAAAAACTTTTGATGTGCAATGCAACTGTTACAATCATTTTAGCTTTCCCTATCACTAGTAGAAATACAGCAACTCTACTGCCTCAACCTTTAAAATCAGAAGCCACGAAGTATGCTATGATTATTGCTGAAGACACATACACTCCTTTATTTCATCAATATCACAGCAGCTTAAATAAAAATTCAATCTTATTTCAAAATTGCATAGCTGTGGTGACCAAACATTTCCAAACCCAATCCAAATAGCCACGTAAAATCTAGCTTGGATTGGATTTACTCACAATGAAAGTTGCCTTCAAGTCATCATATCTGGACTGATGGCTAATTTGGTGTTAATTAACTTCTAATTTGAGGTTGGTTGAGTTTGGCAAGTTTCTCCATTTGCAGTAAAGAAACAATTTTGACAGTGTACCTCATAACTACTAAAACTAGATTTTAACAGATGACTCAAGGAAACCACATGACAATAGGATCCTCTAGTCACTCAACATAACTTATTATTGATCTTTTTACCATTTGTATTTAATAAGCATTCTATACAGATGATCTCAGTCTTTATACAACATCACCATTTTGGGAAAGAATAGTCAGAGGTATAGATGAAAAGGTAAAATCACCACCTAGAATGGAAGAGCAGCTGTAAAGGAATAATCCAACATTTGCATTACTTAGGTTTCAATACCAATATTTACCAGAGATATATTGAGAGAATCCTACCAAACCTGTATTTTGCATTGCTTTTCTGGAACAGTAGGAACTATTACTGGATTGCTGGCAAGAAGGTAGGTACCTCTTAAAAGAAGAGCTCTTGTCCAGCCTCTCCTTAAAACATGTACCTAGTTAATATTTAATGTTTCTCTTTATGTCAAGAAAAGAAAAAAAAATTAGCTAAGATGCTGCTCAGAAAAGTTGTTCATCTTCACCTTCCTTGACCACGGACATTCTTAGGTGATAAATCCAACCAATACAGACTGAATTTTCTGGTTAATGGTAATTTATTGGGATTAACAACGAAGGGCAGGTTTTTTTTAATATCAAACTATTGATTTTTCAGCTTTGAAACGTTACTTTAACATAGCGAAAAATACAGTAAATGACTGAGATTGGTTACCTAAATGACTAACAAGACTATAGCAAAAAAGCACGCCCTGGACTTCCTTACCATAATAATGCTAGCTATCCACAAAACATCACATAAAAGGTAGAAAGTATAGAATTCACTTCTGCATCAAATCAGTTCAAATGAGTTCATGACTGCTGACCATTCGAGATTTATGAGAGGTGAGAAAGCAGACATGATCAACCAAGGCAAGGAGAAGTCAAAACATGGAAGGGTGGGGGAGTTCTTAAAACATTCAGGTCTTCTAATGCACTTTGCACACTGTACCTGCACTTAGAATAGAACAGTTCAATTCAAATGGACCTTCAAAGACCACCTTGTCCAACTGGCTGACCACAAGTTCAAGCATTTTACTGAGGGCATTATCCAAGAGCCTCCTGAACACTGGCAGGCCTGGGGCATCAATCACCTCGTTAGGAAGCTTGTCCCAGTGTTTGACCACCCTCACAGCAAAGACATTGTTCCTCATGCCCAGTCTGGCCCTCCCCTGGCACAGTTTTGTGCTGTTCCCCCGTGTCCTGTCATCAGTTAGCGGAGGAAGAGACCAGCATCTCTTTTTCCATTTCTCTTCCTCAGGAAGTTGCAGAGAGCAACAAGGTCACCACTCGGCCTCCTCTTCTCCAGACGAGATAAACCAAGCATCTTCAGCCTCTCCCCGTAAGAAATGCCTTCCAACCCTTCTACCAGCTTTGTTGCCGTCCCCGGATGCTCTCAAGGTCCTTAACATCCGTTTAACATTGTGCAGCCCAGAACTACACACAGTATTCAAGATGAGACCACACCGATGCTAAATATAGTGGGAGGATCACTTTTTGAGTGTGTGGCTAGGCTGTGTTTAATGTACCCCAGAGTGCAGTTTGCCCTCTTTGCTGCTTTCTGACTTTAAAGTGTTTAAAGCTGAAGGAAAAAGTGAACGTGCTGCTTTTATAAATTTCCATAATAGTTACGTTACATATTTGAAACTTAAGGCAAAGGTGCACACAGGTTATTTAAATAAATCTTAAAAAAAAGACCTAAGTCCTATATCATACTAATGTTTAAACGTTTAAAGTCCTGTATCATACTATAAATATTTATTTTTGTTTCTGGTTATTGACCAGAAATCACAAATTCACAAGGTGTGTGTTAGGTATTATCTAAATTATTTCAATAGCAATCTGGGAAATATCAGACCATTAAAAAAAGTACTAATCACTTTTTCAGCTTCAACACAAGTATGGTCAATTTCATTTAATAGCAATAAGAAATCCTTAAATAAACACTGTTATTGCAAGGTGATGGATTCTACTATTAGCATTTATTATCCTTCAAACTCATGTTCTGGGATTATAGCTTCCTTAAATAACCGACCCAGTACTTAAAATTTCAAAAGTAGGCACTTAAATACTTTGATTTGAAAATGCTGAATATCTCAAGGTGCTCTTGACTGTGGATGCTCATGTTTCAGAGTAATCAGAACATTTACTGATGTGAAAAACATTATGCCAGCCTTTTTAGCTCCCTTCTTTGTGCTTTAAACAGTATCTTTTTCTATATATTTTCTATTTTTGATTTCTCACTTAGGAAATGAGATAAAGAGTACACATTGTAATACAACACTACTTCAGTGTGTCTTCATAATTGCTCATAGAATACTTGCAAATATTAAGTAGAGAAACATCTTGATGGAATTTAATATTTGCTCTTAAGATTTTGTTTTTAATCAGAATTTTAATTTTATAGTTTCTCAGGACACAGTGAACATTTATAAATATGGAACACCTAAGCAAGCACTTTTAACTAGTGATTTCTGGAACACTGAGATCCCATTATATATATGTATATGTATTTATGTATAAAAACTATTAAAACATTTTTTCAAATCCCATCTCGAAAACACACCCACTTATATTTCATTAAGATCATAAATACTAAATCAGATATAAAGAACAGCTCAAAATGAAACTTCCCAGAGAGCCAAAAATACATTCCTTCGCACCAAACTTCGTGGCATACCTTTCTGTTTATACTCTCAAATTACAAAAATCTATTTTCTGTAACTTAGCTGAACAAGCACAAGGATCTGTGAAGTATCTCTAACAAGCGTGCTGCTAATCCAAACAAATAATGACAAACCTGCAAAGGCTATTAAGAAATAGTACACATGCTGTGTAATTTTCATTATGAAAAGTATTGTTTTGAGACTTCTAATAAAAATGAAAACATTTTGAGGTTTGTAAGACTCAGATTCTCAGCTTAAACTCAGCATGAAAAGTTCCTCAGTAGGCACGTCATTTTCAGAATAACACTGAATTTAGTTTGTGACAAACTTTAAGACAATAATTATGCAAGTAGCTTTTCAACTTATACATATGACATCCTCTGCATTTCTTGTGATTGCAAAATTTAGATGTGTACATAGATCTGATATAATACAAAAGATTATTATCTCTCCAGAGATAGCTGTCTTTCCTCTACACAAACTCAATGAAAATCTCTTCTTGAAATTATTTTGCTTCATTAAATTAAATTTCTATTAACATCCTTTTTTATTGTTGCTGACAGTCATTCTCACCTATGCTTAATGCTCTTTGTTTTAAAATTTTCTACTCCTTCAAACAGATTAAGGGATCATCTTAACACTTTGTATTTATATACACACACATCACCCCTTCTGATAAACAGATAATCTTTGTAACACTGTGTTAAATGGCACATTTTATTTCCTTTCCATATTAAAAATAAGAGCTTCCTGCATACTCCCTGCTCAAATTACATGGATTTTCTTTAAGATTAGGGCATACGTTGTAACAGCAGCATATAATTTTCCTGCACAATAATTTTTTTTCCAGTTGAAAGGTATCCTATAATATCATCAGCATCAACAGGAACAGACACCTGATTTTCAGCTAGACAAAGCTTATGTGTTCGGTGACTTTATTCCCTGTGAAAAGCAGCTTTCAGATACGAAGCACCAACATGAAAATCTGAAAACAGTCTAGCAACTCATTCTTTGACCAGAAAATGCTAGACCAAAATGAGATGGAAAAAAAATGTATCATTAATAAGACTGTGTATTTTCTGATATTTGTTAATCTAACTTTATCCTCTGCTAATTTCACGCACACTCAGAAATGGAACATAGGCATTGCCCTTCCTGAAGGCTGTATGGATTCCCTGAAATGGTAAGTAAATGCATTCACTCAAGTAGAGTGCATATGCACAGTTTCATTTGTTATAGGTTATTAACCAATTCCATCATCAACTCGTTACAATTGATAAAAACAAGTCATATTTCCAAAAGTAACCATTTTAAAGAGAATTTGTGCTTACAAAACAGTTCTTACAAACTTGAAATTCAACCATTTTTACTTGCTTACTACTTTGTATATTAAGGTCACTCCTGAGATGTAACTGCAAATGTAGTTATCTTTTGGATGACATATGGCAAGATCTCCAACTCTTTGTAGCTCTGGAAAGTTACATCTGCCTGTTCATTCAAGATGCTAAGCATACATGTGTTGACAAACACAGAAAATAGCAGATGGCAAAAAGCAAATGCTCAATGTGAAGCAGTGGGGATCATCTGAAGAAAGATTAGGCTCCGACATTTGCCATTTTATTTTTAAACATAATTCTACTGTTAAAATAAAATTCCACCATTTATTATCCTTGATGCTACTGAACATCTGTGACCAGAATACTCCCCACAACAGAACGAATGTTATATTAACTGCAATTAGTATATGAGATGTTACTTGCTTTATGAACTTTTGGATTTTAACATAATTAGCACAGTACAATTAGGTTAACTTCTGCTGCTACACATAAGCCAGAAAGCTTTCTGCACTGACCAGATAATTTATCACAAAATCTTTAAGCAAACCGTACACAGCAGCGCTCATCACTCACCCCGGCTTTCTAAGCTGGAATTACTCTGCTAAGCCTACCTGCTCTGCTCTCACCACCATACATAAAAATGTCTGGAGCACCTGCACATAGACCTGTCCTCTGCCCCCACCAATACTCCTACCTCCAGTAGCAGCTTTAGAAAAGAGTAAATGACCATTTTGTGAGTCAGAGGTGTGCAGCCACTAAGAGCTCCAAGTACAAGCTTTGCTAGAGCTTTACTAGACAGGATGTATGCTATCAACAACTGAGAAGCAACAGATCTGCCTTGAAGAAAACACCTACAAGTCAGGAGCAGCACAACTTTTTAGTCAGAAAAACAGATCCATCATTGACAGTGAAAAAATTTTGAGCCAAGCAATGTAAGAGAAAAAAGAAAAGATCTTTTTCTCTAATATTCCCCAACAACTTTTCAAAGAGCACTGGCCACAGATTTTAAAGAAAAGCTTGTAGATTAATCTTTCAATATTCTAGAGATACAGGCAGTTGTAGTTGCAAATAGAGTGTCGTAAATACCAAGAGTTCTCACTTCATAGGCTTCCACTAACTACATGATAGTATAGCGATGTAACACTGAGGGTCAATTTCATGTGAGAAAAGACATAACATAGTTTCAGTTCTGCTCTACTTGGTGACGAACAACTCTGAACAACACTTCATGTACAATTTTAATATCATTATTACATACATTCACAGTTAAAGAAATACATTAATTCCATTACAATATTCATCTGAAGTTAACCAACTATCTGAACAGAAAATGTATTTTACGCTGTGGTTCCCACTATTGCTTTCATCAAGGACAAAGAGACTAATACTAATAATTTGTTCACATTTTACCAGTAACTCCATAGAACATTAGGAGGTCTGAAAAAACAACTTAGTTCTACTCGTGGCTGAAACTGAAGCTTCCAAAGCACTCTACTACATTGATTTTTCTAACATTTGATAGTGAGTACCTCTATCTGCCTGCACACATTTTGTGATATTTAGAAACCTAGGACTCTAAGTACACAGATCAGTTTCAAAGTTCACAAAGAAGTAAGTCAGTATGAGTAACTGAGAAAGAATAGATGTACGGCAAGATTATTCAAGCAATTCATCTAAGAATAACAGTATCAAAATGTGTTCATTTGGAACACATTTCCCATCGGTGAAACGACCTTTAAATACAGTTTTCACAGGGGCTAAATAAAGATAAATAAAAAGCACAAATTTATTTAAACTTTGCCAATTCAGGGGAGACCGAGTTCTGTTATTCTCTTTAGCTCACTTAAAAAGCCCAGCTTCCTACCACACTCATTCTGACACATCAAACCAAGCATGATTAGGCATGCATATGCACTTTAAAGCCTTGACAATACTAATAGTCTAGTTAGCAGCTACCTAAAGGAATATTAAAAAAGTGTGTTCTGCTCACCTTCTTTCTTCTCTACCAGGTTGCCAGTTTTCATTAAGCTTAGGAATTTAATTATCTCAGGACTTCTGTTTGTCTATCAAGTTTAGTTAAAAATTGTCAACAGTATCAAAAATGCATGCCTAATCTTGCTCTTAAAGGCAAATTCAATCATCTCTGGAGCAAAAAGCTCATGAAAGACAGAAAAAATTAATTCGAGAAACAGTAAAACAGAGGAACCAAGAATAATATGAAGTAATCTTGTAGAGCTCTTAGATTCCTGTACATGAAAACCGAGAGGACAGCAAAAATGAAACGAATTCACAGTATACAAAGTCTTAATGCATGACCAAAACCATGACTCTACAAAAATGCACTAGAAGCATTCAAAGAAAACCTAAATTGATATTCACATATTTTCCTCCTATACATTTTCTATTCCATTACTGAAGACTATCAGAAAAAATGTTTTTGCTCTTTGAACCTGTCTTTTATATATTCAAGGTTTTCATTCGGGACACTGTAACTACAGGTGTGACAGCCATACCTGTAGTATGATAAGTACCTATTAGCACATTTCATGACTATGTGCTACAAACAATGACTTTTTTTTTGACTTGCACATCCAATTATATAGCATTGGATGAATGAGTATTTGACTTAGCTCATTCATGACTGTTTAGGAAAGCTGGAAGACATGTCAGAGTTTTGGAAACTGAGCATCTCAACCTCTGTTTGTGACTTAAATTCTGGATATTTATTAAACCATCCTCGGTGAACCAGTATTATAAACTCACTCCGATTAACCACATTTATACAAAAAAAAAAATAAAAACAAAGCATACAATTATTATTTTATGGTTTCTGAAATTCATTTTTGTACATCTCAAATAATAAAAACATACTTACTAACAAAGCAAGTCTTTGGTACTTCCGTTTTAGTTCTCCTGGACTGTCTGATGGCTTTGCACCCAGGATTTTGTACCAGTCCTTTTGTGTTATCCTTTCAAAGGCCATACTTATGGCTTTGAAACTATTTTCTTAGTGCTGTATAAAAATAAATAAATAAAATTACAGTTTGAAAAAGAAAATTAGAAAAACAAGAATGAGAAAATGTAACAAGTTACGTGACCATGAAACAGATTACAGCTCTCAAGCACATCTACCACCTTATCTGAAAACCTGCAGTGCAAAAGCCAGCTTACTAGTTCACGTGGCCCATTCCATCCCACAGGGTACATGTCATATGGAAAGTGGTTTAAATTACGCTGAGTTTTCTGTCCTAGTTCTAAGTATATCATGTTTTTAGAAGTTGTCCACAGACTCTTTTAGAATTGATCGAACTGCAAGATTAGAGTTCAATCTTGCAGTTTAAGCGTCCTAACTACTTTGAACCTATCCGTGTTTCAGGTACCATACACTTCGTATTTTTAAATAATGCTGTAATTAATATATTGAAGAGTAAAGTACAGAAGAGTGAGCCGTTTGTCAATCCTGGAACGAGATACATGCAAGATAAAAACATCTATGTCACATTTTGCACCAAGATGTTCACAGTACGGCCCCTCCTTCATCCTGCTGCGTCAAAAGACAACTTTTTTTAGTAACAAAGTAGAAAACGTATAAAAATTAACAAACAAAAAGCCCAACACACAGAGAACGAGAGGATATCAAGCTGGACCAGGTCCCTAAACAAAACATCTCTAATTGGGCTTTTCTTGTTTTCTTTTAAGAAAGAAAAAGACTCTTTTTTTTTTTCTTTTTTTTCTTTTTTTCCTCCTGCACTGCAGCTCCCCTAAACACCCTCCGGAGCCTCCCACCACGCCTCAGCCCTGCTCTCGCCGGAGAAAGGCGCACGTTCCCCAGGCCCCGGCCCCGAGCAGCGCCTCCCTGCCCGGCAGCCCCGCTCCCCCTCTCCCCCCCCCGGGCCCCCCACAACACCTTTAGGAACGCGGAGCCGGGCTCTGCAGGTCGCACGGAGCCGGCCCCCAGCAGACGGCCCAGCCCTGCCGGAGCCTCTCCCCCACCGCCGCCGCCTCAGCGCAGCCGGGCGCCGAGGACCCGGTGCGGCCGTTGGGCACCAACGGACGGCGGCGCGAGACCCCCGCCCCCTCAGCGCCCGCCCGCCGCGCCGCGCGCCCACCTGCCCCGCGCCTCCGGCCCCTCCGCGCCGGCTGCCGGTGCCCGGCGCCGCTCGCCCGTCAGGAAACAGCTCCCGAGCGCGGCGGGGGCGGCGCGGCGGGGCCCGCCTCGCCTTGTTTCCGCCCGGACACCGGCGGCGTAGGCACCGGCAGGAAGCGGAGCTCAGGCCGGGCCCGACGCTGTCTCCATGGCGACGCTGGCGCTGCGCGGCGGGCTCAGTAAGTAGCGGCCCCGGCCGCCCCCCAGCGCCCGGCCCCGGCCCCGCGGGGGTGCCGGCTGCGAGCGGCCCCCGTGCCCGCCTCGCCACCGCTGTCCCCTCAGGAGCGCGCCCCGGGCGCCCGTTGCCTTCCCGCCGCCCTTGCCCCTGCCTCACGGGCTGCCTGTGGGCGCAGCGGGTGTCCTTGTGGGAAGTGCCTGCCCCAACGGGAGGGATGAAGGTCCTCCGTCGGTGAAAAAATTCGTCTCGGAAACGTAACCTTAACGACGCGAAGATGTTACCTCGTCTGTAAAAAGCTTAGGTGGAAGCTGTAGCCGTAGTGTTTGTACGCCCTGCTAGCCCTGGTTAGCAAAATACCTAAATATTGGCACAAACTCAGCTCACCTGATACCTTTTATATGCATGGCGTACTTCTTTGACAAAATTTTTCTTCGCGGTATTAAAACTAAAGCAACCTTTTGTCACTTTGCCCCTCTCGATGTTATGTTTTGAGGTGTTGTGAGGGTTGGTCTTTGCTGATCATCCTGTCTGGTCTTAATGACTTTTGAAGCTCCTGACTAGTCTCCAGACAATTTGGTAATCTTTTATTGCTACAGATATCCAAATTCAGTTACTCCAAGATCTGTTAAAATCAAATTGGTATTGAGGAGAGAGCAGGGCCAAACTCCTACCTGTTCCTTTTGGTAGCTACCACCTGGTAAGCCTGCATATAGCTAAACCCAGCCATAGGTTTTGCTGATTTTTTTCCCTCTTCTGTTGACAAAACACAGCCAAGTAAGTGACATGGTAAGCGTGAGAAACTTACCGTGAAAGCCTGGGATGAAAGCAAATGGACATGGAAATTATGCAGAAGGTCTGGGATTGCTGTCCCAGAATTTGAAGGTACAGGAGATACAGGACCCAAGTCTGTAGGATGGCAGGCTTCTTTTGTTGCTTACATACGTTAAATTATTATGCAAGGAGATATTAATCTATTAATTAATCTATTCATTTCACTGGAGTGGGAGGCCTAAATGTCATGAGTTTTCTTCTCTTGTTTATTGTTAGGTAATATATGTGTAGGTTCTTTTTTTAAAAACATTTTTTAGAATATTTAACATTTTAATAGATGCTTTTTTCAAACTGACATACAGTATTGTCTTTTGTTGTGATAGCAGTACAGAGAAATATTTTTTTTAAGAAATTAACTGCACTACCAATATAATAAAAGATGAGGGCCTAATAAATTCATCATAAAGTGATGAATGGGCCCCTTCTTACCTAATTCTTGTCAGAAACAGCTGAAATATCCAGACTTGTTGAATTTTTTTTTTTATTTTTTATTTTTTTACTTTCTGACGACAATTGGTATTTTCCAAGATGTTGTACAGACTATTAAAGCAGGTTTTTTTTGGCTTTTTTGTTTGCATTGGTTTTATATTGCTATATATGTGTACAAAAGAAATGCATGTAAAAAAGAACAAGTTATATGAAAATCAGAAGGCGGGTTTGTCCCAGTCGACTGGCGGCTAGCAAATGTGACGCCCATCTACAAGAGGGGCGGGGGGTAGACCCGGGGAACTATAGGCCTGTTAGCTTGACCTCAGTGCCAGGGAAGCTCATGGAGCAGATTATCTTGAGTGTCATCACACGGCACTTGCAGGGCAAGCAGGCAATCAGGCCCAGTCAGCATGGGTTTATGAAGGGCAGGTCCTGCTTGACGAACCTGATCTCCTTCTATGACAAAGTGACGCGCTTGGTGGATGAGGGAAAGGCTGTGGATGTGGTTTACCTTGGCCTCAGTAAGGCTTTTGACACCGTTTCCCACAACATCCTCCTCAAGAAACTGGCTGCTCGTGGCTTGGACTGGCATAGACTTTGTTGGGTTAAAAACTGGCTGGATGGCCGGGCCCAAAGAGTTGTGGTGAATGGAGCCAAATCCAGTTGGAGGCCGGTCACTAGTGGTGTCCCCCAGGGCTCAGTGCTGGGGCCAGTCCTCTTTAATATCGATGACCTGGATGAGGGCATCGAGTGCACCCTCAGTAAGTTTGCAGACGACACCAAGTTAGGTGCGTGTGTCGATCTGCTTGAGGGAAGGAAGGCTCTGCAGGAGGATCTGGATAGGCTGGACTGATGGGCTGAGGCCAGCTGTATGAAGTTCAACAAGGCCAAGTGCCGGGTCCTGCATCTGGGGCACAACAACCCCAAGCAGCGCTACAGGCTGGGAGAAGAGTGGTTGGAAAGCTGCCTGGCTGAGAAGGACCTGGGAGTACTGGTTGATAGTCGGCTGAATATGAGCCAGCAGTGTGCTCAGGTGGCCAAGAAGGCCAACAGCATCCTGGCTTGCATAAGAAGCAGTGTGGCCAGCAGGGCTAGGGAAGTGATTGTCCCCCTGTACTCGGCTCTGGTGAGGCCGCACCTCGAGTACTGTGTTCAGTTTTGGGCCCCTCGCTACAAGAAGGACATCGAGGTGCTCGAGTGTGTCCAGAGAAGGGCAACGAAGCTGGTGAGGGGTCTGGAGAACAAGTCGTACGAGGAGCGGCTGAGGGAGCTGGGGTTGTTCAGCCTGGAGGAGGCTCAGGGGCGACCTCATCGCTCTCTATAGGTACCTTAAAGGAGGCTGTAGAGAGGTGGGGGTTGGTCTGTTCTCCCACGTGCCTGGTGACAGGACGAGGGGGAATGGGCTAAAGTTGCGCCAGGGGAGGTTTAGGTTGGATATTAGGAAGAACTTCTTTACTGAAAGGGTTGTTAGGCATTGGAATGGGCTGCCCAGGGAGGTGGTTGAGTCACCATCCCTGGAGGTCTTTAAAAGACATTTAGTGATATGGTTTAGTGGAGGACTTGTTAGTGTTAGGGCAGAGGTTGGACTCGGTGATCTTAGAGGTCTCTTCCAACCTAGACGATTCTGTGATTCTGATTTTCTAAAATTATTTTCCATATAGAACACTTCTTTTGCCTTACACAGTAGTGCTTTAGCATCCAACACGTACTAACACAAACAAGCACTGAGTATATCTTTGTTTTTTGTTAAACATACATGATAGAGTACGTTAAAGTCTTGCACAGATAGATGGTTTCTCTTAAGTAACTTTTTTAGTTGTTCTTTATTTTTTCCAAATTTTTGTATGGCAATTAATAAGTGCAATTAACTAATATGGCAGCTAATGATACAACATTTCCCACTGGGGTCTTGCCAATGGCCTAATGTTTTCATTCTGACCAGCTGAGTACATTCAGAAGATTTATTTATTTATTTATTTTTCCAAATGAAGTTTTCTGTCAAGGGCTATGGTAGGCAGCTGACTCAAATGAACAGGCTAAGCGAAGATTCCAAATTCTGTCTCTTGGAAATGATTGTTTCGTCTGTGAGAGAGAAAATAATTTGTTCAACTTTGGTAATGCTAGGCTTCTTTTGTAATCTTGATATTAAAAATCATTGGAAGAAGGTCAATGTATTGATCCAAAACGGATCAGTCAGGAGAGCTGAATGTTAAGTTCTTCTAGAATTTGTTTTAATTGGGTCAGATTTGTCAACAGGAAAAAGAAAAACAAAGTTCTGTCTCCTGGGAGATGTGGATATGATAGACTAAATGTCATAATGATGTGAACAAATGAGATGTAACATGCACTGAAAATATATGTTTTCCATTAAATTTCCACAAAAATGATTGAAAATGTCTTGGGAATTATTTAAGCAATTTACAATATTGTTTAAAAAGGTACATCTGGGCACACTGAGTACAGTCTTTTGTCGTTCATTAGCCATGTATTTAATGAGGGTTTTTTTAAGTGATAGATAGTTAAGGTAACAGACGAGTGACAGATTGTTTGTCTTTAACGATTTCCCTATTTCAGGCCCATTACAAAGCAATTAGAAATCTGACAGCATTTTTACTCTGCATTACTGATCATCTAAAGTGATGAGAAATGAGAGGTGATGAATATTAATTGTATATTTTCATATAATTATCATAAATTATTACCTTGTCTAGTGTGCTGCAGGTGAAGTAAACAATGGATGAAAATTCAGTCAAGTTTGATAATTTGAACGATTTTATGACTTAGATTTTAGTTTTTGTCTTTAAAGTGTGGTGTCAATCAGTTTAAACCAGGCACTGTTACTGAGGGAAAGACAAAGATACCTTTCTTTCCTTTGCTAACATGGTCAGCATGGCGTTTACATGTCCTGTGCCCTGTTCCAAATTATTTGACTTTTTTAGCCTGCCCCACTTACACTGGAGCTTTATCTATGCCTGTCTAACATTTTCCATAAATATTTATTTAATGTTCGACTATTAAAATGATATTAAAAGCCATGCACTTGACTGAACCAAGAACCAGCTATTTTCATCTTTTATCACTCACTTGGTGAATATCCCTTGTAATGTGTCACTTGTTTGCACTGTGCTTTTTGTCTTAGTGGACCTCAGCCTCCATCTCATTCCAAAAATGCGAAGTGTTCATGTGACTTGTTTGTTCAAAGTATAGACTTTTATTCAAATTTTGCTCTGAGGATTAAACCATCATTCCATAGTAAACTGACATTACAGAATCTTTCTTGCTTCTACACGTTAATGAGACTTCATAACACCCTTATATCACTCGTCTCAAAGGTTTAAAGGTCGTCACTGCTTTCTTTTTAGACGGGGAGAAAGGAGGCACAAAGCTTGAAGTGTGAAAGTAACAATGAATTTTTGTGTTCTGTTTTGGAATAAAAAGCTCCTATAGCTTATAGTACTTATCTTTATACTGTATCCCTTATGTTCAGTGCAATTTCAATTGCAATTAATGGAAAAACTAAAAGAACAGATCATAGATGTTCCAGATCAGCTATCTAGAAAGCGTGGCTACTAGTTGGTTTTCCTGGGAGATTTTTGTTGATATGACTTATTCAATATCACTTTAGAATTTTGAGGCAAAGACAAGAATGATATCCTTTTTATCCAGGGCAGCAGACTTTAGGCAGTGAGATAACTCTCTCTTTTCCTGCATCTCCCTGCATGTTTCTGGCTCATTGAAATGAGTGAATTGGAGAATTCACACACAAAATAAAAGGGATTATACAACTAAGTCTGTCAGAATCTGTGTACTTAAGAATGTCGGATAAGAACTGCACGTGCACAGTTATATTTTTATTGTTCTCAACTCTGCAAACTTGATAATTTAAACAAATTGTATTTGAAAAATTATATCAGCGTTACTAGTGTGATATTCTAGCTTCCCAAATTGCTGTATTACTAAGTAAGAATATGAACTGGATTGTTATCTTGTGGTGACAAACCTCACAAGAAGCTACTGTCTTAATTGGTTTGGTCTGTGAGCATAAGAACATAAGAGTTGCCAAACTGGGTTAAACCAAACACCTACTTTGGTTAAACCAGGCGCTGTCTCTGACAGTGGCATGCCTGTGGTGGATCAAAAAGGTAGAGCAGCAGTCCAGAGAATTCCTTCACATGTTAAATCCCTCAGTATATGATTTTTTTATTATTTTTTTATATTTATTTTTTATTTTTTTTATTTATTTTTATATTTATTTTATATTTTTTTTTAAAAAATTATTCCGTGGGCCAACAATATGTAGTTATTAGTGGCCTACAGGAATTAAGGGTCTAGTTTATCCCTCAACTAACATTGCTTGGTTAGACATTGTCAGTGTGGTATATTCAAACCTCTGTCTTCATCATGGGCTTCCTTTTAGACACTGTCATGCTGTAAAAGGCCTAATTCCAGTACTGATTGTCTGCAAATGGGAAAGATAGCATGGCTAGACTGGACAAATACAATGGTGTCCTTGCTGTTGAGGCTTCATGTTCATTTTAATCTATGTTATATGTAGCCAAGGTCTAACTTCGTTCAAGTTTAAATTGTACATACCGAAAAATCTTTTTTATCCCCCACATTTGTGTGCCAGTAAGTGGCATCGTAAATGTTTTTGTAGTCTGTCATTTTAATCCCATTTAGGTCATGGGGGCTCAGTAGAATTACTTAATGAAGAACTGCATCATGCCCCTTGCGATTCTAGGACAGGCATACTTCTCTGTGGTACGCATTGCTCTCCGTATCCTTCTGCAACTCGGACAGGAAAGAGAGCCATTCTGTGCCTTTCCTTTTTTCATGGCTGATACAGAACAGTTTTAACACTCATCCACTCTCAGTATTAAAATTGCAGTTATGCCCGGTTTGCATGTGCATATTTCAAATAGAAGGACCCCTTTTCTGTTGTCCCTCTTGTACGTATGTTCGTGTTCTGCTTAATCACATGCTGCTAACCATGTACATAAAGCCACACATTATATCATTATTTCTTCTTTTTTAAAAATTCCAATAATGAAAAGACTAAGACTCTTTTTGTTGCTATAACTTGATTTTTGTTGATATGCTTAAAACAAATGTTCAGAGGTTTGAAGAGCCTTACCAGTAACAGGCATGTTTAATGTCATGTTGGTTACTTGCTAATGCAAATTGCAGTACATCTAAAGGCAACGGAGGAACAACTGTGGTGTCTATAGTGCTTGCAAACATGACAGATCGACAGTATTTCACAGTTTATGTTAACAATAGTTTCTTGAGAAATGTAATTATCAAATGAAATATTTAGCTTTGGTATTTAGATTATTCATTTTATTTTAATTGGCTTTTTCCGAGATAATTGGGTATGTTTCCACATATTTGTTGAAAAGGGGCACAGGGCTAATTCGCTCTTTGATTATATAGCTTATCACAGAATCACAGAATCGTCTAGGTTGGAAGAGACCTTCAAGATCACCCAGTCCAACCCCTGACCTAACACTGACAAGTCCTCCACTAAACCATATCACTAAGCTCTACATCTAAACATCTCTTAAAGACCTCCAGGGATGGTGACTCAACCACTTCCCTGGGCAGCCCATTCCAATGCCTAACTACCCTTTCGGTAAAGAAGTTCTTCCTAACATCCAACCTAAACCTCCCCTGGCACAACTTTAGCCCGTTCCCCCTCGTCCTGTCACCAGGCACGTGGGAGAATAGACCAACCCCCACCTCGCTACAGCCTCCTTTAAGGTACCTATAGAGAGCAATGAGGTCGCCCCTGAGCCTCCTCCAGGCTGAACAACCCCAGCTCCCTCAGCCGATCCTCGTACGACTTGTTCTCCAGACCCCTCACCAGCTTCGTTGCCCTTCTCTGGACTCTCTCGAGCACCTCCATGTCCTTCTTGTAGCGAGGGGCCCAAAACTGAACACAGTACTCGAGGTGCGGCCTCACCAGAGCCGACTACAGGGGAACAATCACTTCCCTAGCCCTGCTGGCCACACTGCTTCTTATGCAAGCCAGGATGCTGTTGGCCTTCTTGGCCACCTGAGCACACTGCTGGCTCATATTCAGCCAACTATCAACCAAAACTCACAGGTCCTTCTCTGCCAGGAAGCTTTCCAACCACTCATCTCCCAGCCTGTAGCGCTGCTTGGGGTTGTTACGCCCCAGATGCAGGACCCGGCACTTGGCCTTGTTGAACTTCATGCAGTTGGCCTCAGCCCATCAGTCCAGCCTATCCAGATCCTCCTGCAGAGCCTTCCTACCCTTGAGCAGATCAACACACGCACCTAACTTGGTATCATCTGCAAACTTACTGAGGGTGCACTCAGTCCCCTCATCCAGATCATCGATAAAGATATTGAAGAGGACGGGCCCCAGCACTGAGCCCTGGGGGACACCACTAGTGACCGGCCTCCAACTGGATTTGGCTCCATTCACCACAACTCTTTGGGCCCGGCTATCCAGCCAGTTTTTAACCCAACGAAGTGTACGCCAGTCCAAGCCACGAGCAGCCAGTTTTTTGAGGAGAATGTTGTGGGAAACGGTGTCAAAAGCCTTACTGAAGTCAAGGTAGACCACATCCACAGCCTTTCCCTCATCCACTAAGCGTGTCACTTTGTCATAGAAGGAGATCAGGTTCGTCAAGCAGGACCTGCCCTTCATAAACCCATGCTGATTGGGCCTGATCGCCTGCTTGCCCTGGAAGTGCCGCATGATGACACTCAAGATAATCTGCTCCATGAGCTTCCCTGGCACTGAGGTCAAACTAACAGGCCTATACTTCCCCGGGTCTACCCTCTGACCCTTCTTGTAGATGGGCATCACATTTGCTAGCCGCCAGTTGACTGGGACCTCCCCTGATAGCCAGGACTGACGACAAATGATGGAAAGCGGCTTGGCCAGCTCCTCCACCAGTTCTCTCAGTATCCTCAGGTGGATCCCATCTGGCCCCATCGACTTGCGTACATCCAAGTGCTGTAGCAGGTCGCCAACCATTGTCTCGTGGATAGTGAGGGCCACATCCTGCTCCCCATCCCCTTCCACCAGCTCAGGGCACTGGGTATCCAGAGAACAACTGGTTTTGCCGCTAAAGACTGAGGCAAAGAAGGCATTAAGCACCTCAGCTTTTTCCTCATCCCTTGTAACTAAGTTTCCCCCCGCATCCAGTAAAGGATGGAGATTCTCCTTAGTCCTCCTTTTGGTGTTGATGTATTTGTAAAAACCTTTTTTGTTATCTTTAACAGCAGTAGCCATATCATTATCCATTATCATTAACCATTATCATACTTTTGATTAACATTTTTCCATTACATAAATTTTTTAGACTAAACTACATTCCAAGTATGGTGACAAGTTATAAAATGGCTTTTAGCAGTACAGTGAAGAATATAGTTGCTGTAATTCAAATACCATTTCATTTTATATTCCTGTATTACCCAGAGGTTTTAGTCCTAGCTTAAGCAAAGCTTCTGGTGTCTTTTCAGTTTCAACTGCAAGATACAGTTTGAAGGTCCAGCTATGCTGTTCTGATGGCTAGTTGCTGCTGCAAGTGGGAGGGCGATGAAACGGCAACTATTTTGTATAACTAGTCAAAGGGATCGGTTGATATGATTAAGAGGTTTTGTAGGTGTTTTCAGGGAATGGAAACAAGGGAGCAACAGATCAGTGGCAACAACCTTGGTTTATCACCTACCTGACCATTATAACTTGGTATTATTCCAAGTACGATTGTGTATTGTCTTTCTTCAAAGAGGAGAGATTTGAAGCTGTATCAAGTTCTTTGACAACAGTATCCAATGCAGAAGGAATTGGAGAGAAAAAATCAAGCAGGATCTGGTAGCTGCCAAGGGCGACATAGTTGGGAAGATCAATTGTATAATGAGCTTTTTCCATTTTTACATATATAAGGCTATAGTTTATTACTAAGAAAAAAAAGAAACCATCTGTAGTTTGAGTTTAGAGCAGATTATGTTAGTTTTTGAGTATTTTATCAAGAAAAAAATCTTTTTCCTTGCAAAGGAGCATGGTAAAATCTCCTCTTCCTCCTCTCTTATGAGCAGACTGTCTTATGACTGTCCAGCATGGATCAAGAGCCTTTTCTTGGCTTTCTTGCCTGCTCCAATGTTGAACAGATGAGAGTATATTTTTTTTCTCTGGCGCAGAGTCGAACACTCTTTTCCTCTTTACCCGCCCTCCTGCCTGTCCCAGAACAGAGTGTCTCGTCTTTTCTTTGGCAAGCGCCTTCTCTCTCCAGGCGTGTAGGGGAACAGAGTTCTTCCTTCAGTGTAAATTACCTGCTAACTTGAGTACCTGCTTTCTTGGATCCAAAACTATATGAAAATACAGCAATAAATGGGACAGGGACAAACTGTTGTACAAAAGATACACAAAAGAAGAAAATTCTTTTTGAGGTGCTAAGGGAAGAATCTGCAAGAGAGTAAATGTTGTTACCTAGTGCTAAAAAGGATCATTTCAGCAGCTGTACTTTGAATTAATTTGTGTACATATATGTGTATATAACCCTCTGAAATTTGAAAAACGGTAAATGCTACACCTACCTTCCAAAAAAACATTCAAAAAAATTTCAGGAAACAGGTTGACCAGCGTCATCTCAGTACCTGCAAAGATTATGGAGCAAGTCCACACAGAAGGCATTTTGAAGCATAGGAAGGAAAAGAAGATCACAGTCCTTTGTACTTGTAAACAGCAAACAACAACAATCTAGTGAGTGTTCAGAAAAAATACCATATGGCATGTGCCACATGGATGCACAACCTATATTGGCAAAAGATGTGTGAGTAAAGCCATTGCAAGTTTTCACTCGTCATTTGTCAAAGTAAGATGTTTAATTTGCTACCATGTGGTAAGTTGTAAAAATATAATTGAGTAAATATTTTCTTAGCATCAGTCTGAGTCTAAAGATGATGACAAGGAAAAACATTTAAGGTGTTTTTATACCTTCTAAATGTAATATACTCTCAGTTTCAGTCAGATAAGGGTAAAAAAATCTAAAAACCGTACAGATGTGCTGATTTTCATTTTTTGTCGTTCTCTAAAACTTCAGTCTTTTTCGTGTTTGTTAGTCTTTCATACTGGATCCATCTACAGCTGACTTAGTGGTACTGGAATCTTAAAAATAATTGTCTTCTCATGTTTCTTCAGCTAGATAGTTTCTTCACTTAGATACCAGTTATTCCTCATCAGTCCCATGGCAAACTGGAATTAGTTACGGTGCTAATAATTGGCTTCAGTCAGGAGGGTTCACTGGATTTTTGTACCAATAGAGGTTTTACTTTCATGATTAGTTTTGATAATTTGACAATTAGTTTTGGTAAAGTTTGATGTTTAGGTTTGATAAAGTTTTACTTTACAAATTGCTAGATACTGCACGTGTGTGCTGAAGGGAAGAAATCTCGTTGTGCCTGGAAAGCGGCGGTCAGGGTGCAGCGAGGTCGGCTGCTGCCTGTGGGACAGGAGCTGGGCCGAGTGTGATGGCGGGCCCAGCCAGCGTCCCACTCATCCGGCAGGCCTGGGCTGAGGAGGCAGGGACGAGGCCAAGCCAGGAACATGGGGCACCAGGTAAGGCCTGGGGCACCAGATCAGGTCTGGTGACAGGGTCTGTGGCAGCCAGTCATCGCCAGGCCTCGCCAGAAGGCATCCTGTGGGCTGGGGCCCGGGCCCAGGTCAGCAGGGCCCAGGGCCAGGCCGCGCTGCAGTGCAGGTGGGGCTGCAGCTCAGGCCAGGCCAAGCAGTGGAGCTTCAGCTGAAAAGCAGCTCCCGCAGGCAGGGGGGTCGGCCTGGGCTGGGGCCTCCCTGCAGAGCTGTCTGGCAGCTCCCTCAGAGGGAAGGAGGAGCTGCCCTCAGCTGCGCCATCGCAAAGCTGGCCCCGAGCCCAGCCAAAATCCCAGAAGGGGGGCGCAACCAGGCCCTGTGCAGACATTTAAAGTCCTGAGGTGCTGCTACCCCTTTTTCTCTGCTTCACAGAGAAGTGCAGGAGCAGATGGTAGCCAGTTGAAGGTCTGCAAGTATAAGTTACACCCAACTTCCAACCTTTTACAGCTTTTTATTTAACTTATTATCTACCTAGCTAGTAAAACTGTGCTATGATGACTCGATTATCAATTTCCTTGTGAACTCTTACTTTGGTTGAGGAAATGTACACTTATTTTTCACACAGTTTTCTTTTCCTTAGCATGGAAACTTAATTCCTCAGACATAGAATATGTTTTGCCTGTTCCGGATACTGAGAGAAAATCCCATTTCTCTGGTGTTTGAGGTTTGACGCAAAGAATACTGGGTGCTGTCTAGTTTCATGGATAAGAGAGATGAGACAGTGAATGCTGTCAGATTCTTGTGGTATCCAAAAAGTATTGTATAAATATTTTTTTTTTCTGCATTAGGCATGAGTTGCCTAGTTGAGCAGTGTCGTTTTCTTTCTTCTCCTTGGGGTACTGGAGGAAAATATTTCATGGCTTTCATGGTCTGGGATGACAGGGTTTCAGTGGGGGAGGTGAAAGAGAAAGGAGGAGCAGTTTCTTTCTATGCATCAATTCAGAGATCTGGGATAAAATTTTCATTCAAGCCTTTGGCAAAATTCCCAACAATTTTAGTGAGATTTGAGTTTCACACACAGCATGTATTTATTCTGTTGTTACTTGGGATGTGCTCCTTTGAGAACAGGTTGTAGTTTTCTAATAAACAGTTATTGGAAACATTACTGCAAGAGGAGATTTGGCTTTCCTAATAAAAGGAAAACAATCGTCACTTTCTATCGCCAGCTCTTGTATGAGTTGAGAACAGTTTCGTTTACTTGGCACCACTCTGGCAGATGTGAGGTTTGCAGCGTTATTTCCTGGAGAAGGTCCTTCCCGAAGTGATACAGAGTATGTATATTAAGCTAGCCCTTAATGGATGAATGATTATGAAGCCAGTTTCCTAAACATATTAAATGTACAAAACTGTTAGGCTTTGCTTTGTATCATATACACAATATATACTGTGGTACAATAAATTTGCATTTAGAATTTTCACAAGTTTTATCATGATGTTAATACAAGCCTGTACCAGCAAATGTTTCAGGATTGTAATACTTCAAACATCACATTTTCATATGTCAATATAAATAAATATTAATACGGTTATGTGGAGCATACATGCATGTAATGGAACAATAATGTAAGTGCAAACAAATGTGAAATATGGCTGGAGAAAAATACTGTAACGATGCAAACAAATAATGAATAAATGTAAGATATCCTTAACCCCTCCATTATAGTCAAGATCTGATATTCCTATTATTTTCATTTTTAATACCTTGTAGATAAGTAAAATGCCTTTGCCATGTAGATAGTGCTTTTCTTGAGAAATCCAACACAAAGTGCAATTACAAAAATAAAAATAATAAGGTAAATTTACATATGTAAATTTTAATGGGAGAATATTAAAGTAAATAACTATATCTTTTGAACAACTACTGAAAAAATATAAAGCAAAAAAATGCTTGTCAAATATGCAGTATAAATAAATAATTTAGGTGAAAATGGATGACTAGATATAACAAAGAGACAACCAAATAATGAAGGGCTAAAGGGTGGTTGTTACATCTGATGTACTTCATTGTATATTGTAAGTAATTGCTATCCATAAAAAATTCCATGCCTTCTGTATAAGAAAGAGAGACAATTTGACAGGCAACACTAGTACTAAGCGACAGCAAGTACAAATCCTTGGCAACTGTCATTATCCTGCTGTTGAATTCACATCCAAAACCGTGTGATAACTTTGACCTGTATAGCTGTTACTGAACCAACGTCTGTTAAACTGACTATGGTTTTGACTTAGGGAAAAGAATATTTGCCATGTGCAGATTCATGTCTTAGAAAAACTGTATGGGCTATTTACTTTTCTTTAGTATACTGTTGTTTCCTCTCTAAAGAAGAAATACTGAGAAATGTGCGTTATTTAGGTAATAATGAATAATTAGAAAATTTCACCAGAGTAGAATAAAAATTTTGATCTCTTGTATATATATATATATATAAAAAATCAGCACGTAGGACTAACTGAAAGTAAAATTTCCTTTTTTAGTTGTTACAGAAAGACTGCAGTGGTTTGTCCATGAGTAAGCATCAGTTTAATTGCTTTTAGATGGGAAAGAAAATAGTTGTTAGAGCTCTTTAGGTTTTTAGTTTTCTTTACATTTCTTATCCTACTTAAATTTTTGGTAACCTCTTCTCTCTCCGTCTTTATCTGGGCATTTTTACTTTGCCATAAAAATAAGATCACAACACTTTTGTGTTAGCAGCTAGCTAAATTTACCATTGACTGAATAGAAATTTTGCTTTAATAAGGAGTACCAAGCTGTCTTTCCTGACTATTAAGCACCATTTCATAATAGGTCCTTTATGAGGTTTCCACACATTAATACCTTAATTTTGTGGTGTTTAATCTCCAGAAGTATGGATACCAGGGTTACATCTAAACTTGAGTTTTCTCAAAGTATAAAACAGTTGTGCACTGCAAGAGTAAGATTACTCTTGGTAACTACATGCTTTCATTTTCTCTCTGAAGCCATTTCTGTTAAGGAGTTGGAGTGTATGTACAAGTACCCTAAGGTTTACATACACTGTATGTATAAATAGTAGATGGTGGTAAATTTTAAGAAAAAAGCTGAACAAGGACTGAGGATCAATAGTAATAGCAGTCCTGTAGATATGTAGCCCCACATAATATGTTCGGTTGTAATACTAAAAAGAATTTTTATATTAAAGTCCAACCTTTAGTATTCCAGTGTTCATACTATTTTAGCATAAGGATTTCCTAGGTATACATACTGCAGTTCATGCAGATAAATTTTGAATTTCATGTTTGTTGTGACCTCATTTTTGTAATTTATAATGGGAGTATTCTGACACTTAAAAGTTACTTGAATATGAAAGAAGAATGAGGACTTGACCTCATCCAATTCCTTTCTGTCTTCTTGATCTTTGATGCTGCTGTTGGCACAGTTATACTAGTGGTGATTCAGGTCTTCCAAAGATAGGATAAAATGAGATTGTATGATCTTCATATGGGTCAATATTTCATCCATGTTTTTGACCTGTGTATAAAGTAATTTTGAGCCATTAGTAGTAACCTCAAACTAAAAGTTGAAGGCTTCTGTTTTCATTATTTTAATGTTTGAATCTTTTTTTGTTTTGTTTTGTTTTAGCTCTATCAGACAATTTTACATTGATTTTATATGAAGGAAGACTTGCTAGCACAGACAATGCTAGTGTAGTATAGTATAGATGAAATACCTACCATACCTCCCCATAATCCTGTCCAACAGCACCTTATACAATTCGCAGTATGGCCCTAGGTTATGCAAAGATTAATTGAAATAACTGAATTGAGCTGAATTTGAAGAAACAAGAATCAGGGTGAAACTATGAACACAGTTTGGTAAGGTATTTTCCAACTTCAATTAAGTTGTTGTATGCTTTTCAACTCCTTATAGCTGACCATTAATAATGTAAACTAGTTGAAAGACCAGATCAAAAAAAAAAAGATTTTAAGTATATTTATCATATTTCTGTTTCAGAAAATGTTTCTCTTTCTATGCAAAAGCAGTTCTTGA
The DNA here is from genome assembly GCF_964211835.1 of Anser anser. NCBI lineage: Eukaryota > Metazoa > Chordata > Aves > Anseriformes > Anatidae > Anser > Anser anser. The sequence goes on from NC_139725.1 coordinate 8,634,175, forward strand.
AAATACTGAAGGGAAGCAAAGCTCTAGACAACTTCTATTTGCCCATAACATGTCTGCAATCAGCAATGGTATCAAGAAGGTCAAGGCTTGAAGATTGTTCTACACATCAAACAAAATAAGTTCAGAGCTGTGATGGAGTATCAGACATATAGACAGCTACAAATCAAGCAGTACAGACAATTTCTTATTATCACCATTGAAGAGAAACAGACCTGAAAGTGTTCCCGCAGGTCAACTAAGGTAATCAAAGCTCTTCTCTGTTGCTTTTAATCGTGTCTGATGCAGTTCAGTCACCTTGTAATGATGATTTAGTTAATATTCTCAAACAGACCTTGCTAACTTTTATTAAGATTTCTTGACCTAACACGTTCTTAGAGTGTATCCTTTTAAAAACTGTATTGCTTTTAATCAAACATTTCTGAAAGACAAATAAAATGATAATAAAACAGGCATTCCAGTTTGCCTTGCAAATTTTTAGTATGCCTCGCAATGGGTGGGTGATATCCATCAGGTTGATTCTCTTTAAAGAAGAGTTTGATTCTCTATAGTTAAGCCAAAAATTAAATGGTTCCTTATGGAAAAAGCCAAAAGAACAATTGGATTTTGCAATGTACCATAAAGGTGGCTAAAGTGAAGACCTGTTGAATAAAAGTGTATTTTAGTGTGTTTGATTTAGATGTCCTCATCAAAAGCTTTTTGTTGTTAGTGTGTTCTATTCTGAGTTGCTAAATTGGTGTTAACTTAGACAAATCTTGATGCTTACATTTTTCCTGATTTCCCCTCATTTGTGTGCAGACATGACCCCAGATAGAGTATAAATAGCTCTAATTTTTTGTTTTGTGTGTGTGTTTTTATAGGGCTGAATCCAAAACCAGTGAGATATTCATAATAGCTAATTTTGTATGATAAGATACGTAGCTTAATATGCTTGTCCCCCAGTGTATGAAAATCTTAAACTCCAATAAATAAATAAACTTATAATTACTTTTTAAGGGGGCCATATTCTGGCTTTCCATTCATATGGTTGAGCACTCAACACAGAAGTAGCTATTCTGATATGATAGCACGACTTGCTTTAGAAACGCTAAAAAGAAGACAAAAAGGCTAGAATTCTTACGTGATCATCTTGTCATTTAAGAAATGTGGAAACTGTAAAATATGTAAGATTGCCACGGACCAGTATGCTTTAAGTATCAGTTCAGCATTCACTGAAACGAATGGAAGTATTGCAAAGGATTTTCATGAATTTTTCATGGAATGGAAATTAAAATCTTGGGCCTCAAACCAATTTTGAGTTTTGCACTCAACCTCTTGTTGCAGACTAGGATGCAGAGCATATATCACAAATGTTCTTGCTGAAGTATGATATTTCATTATAAAACTATCCCCCCCCCCCCCTTTTTTTTCTTAAGATAGCCTTGCTGTAGTATTATACAGATGTTGTTTGTGGTATGAGCATTTAAGAAGTGTTGTGATTTTTTTTTTAACTTAGTATCAGTTTATTTAACTTTATTCTGCCAGCTGTATTGAATATATTGTGCTATCTGGGAAACAGAAACAATTAACAATAAGCCCCAATCTGCAGTCACTGTAGAGGCATAATTGCTGTCAATTTGATTGAAATTTTGCTTGAGAAGAGACTGATGTCAGTTCTTACTTTTTAAACTAGAAGCAATAGCCTACACAGTATGTCTTGAAAACACTTTTTAATTATATTTTCTTCAAATCAATTAAATTTTATTCATTGTTTACTTGCACTGATAGATTTTGAGGAATACTTTTAAAATTAGTTGAGTGATTTTCTTTTGAAATTCCTAAGATACTTCATAAAAGGACTTCATGGTAGGGTTATAGAACTTCTTTGAGTATTCTAGAAAGTTCCAAATAAGCTCATTTGGGAATAGCCTAAATTTATTTTGCTTAAAACAACCCAATTTATCTGTAGTTTCTGTTTTTTCAACTCAGGAAATAAATTCTTATACTATGAATAATTTTTATGACAATACATCCAGATTGTCTTTTTGCAAAATTATAAAAGTTCCAAAAAAAAGTTTACAAAAAAAATAAAAAGGGTCAAAAATATTGGATTATTTTTTTAATATCCTAACCTGAATTTTTTCAACAGAATTAGCAGTGCTGTCTGCTTCTCTGTTTCAAAATTCTGGCATGTCCAGAAGGCGTTTGAAGTATCTGAAGTTATTAAACAGCAGCCAAATGTAATCAAAGTCATAGCTTACAAGAATGGCGCAGGAAAGATCTTTGCTGAAGTTTCTCTGTGCTTAATTCATTCAGGAACCTCTAATAAAAGTTTTCTTACATGCACAATTATAGCTTTTGCTCCAAATCCTAACAAAAATCCTTTTTTCCTTTAAAGTAAACTTACATGAAACTCTTCTTCCTTTTTACGCTGTTCCTAAAATGTGACTTGTTAAAAATTCTAAAAAGCACTAAGTGAAATAAATTGCAGAAATACAGAAGTGAAAAATGTACAATGTTACTTGTCATTAAAAGGCAAGAGCACAACAGCACAACTTTTAAACCAGTCCTTTTAAGGGTATGTGTTTTTCTCATCTTGTTATCCCATGACTTCTGGTAGTAATCACTAAAACACTGAAGGACATATAATGCTGTTAATTGATTGGTAAATTAGTTGAGAATGGATTTCTGGTTTCCCCTTTTTTTTTTCCTGACCAAATGTTGATCATAAAATAAATATGTTTGTAATCAGCATTCCTTACCTCTTGTATTCATTTAGCTGCTGGAGGAGTGCACTGAAAAGCTGAACCTGAACATGGCTGCACAATGAGTGTTCTTGGCAGGCGACACTGAGGCGCTAGAACCTAAAGACGTACCCCATGATGCCGACATTTATATTTCAGCGGAAGAGACCTTTATAGATCCATTCAAAAAAAATTAAAGGTAAAAAACAAAACTGAGAACCCCCAGCAAATGGCTTAAGGGTTGCAATTAAAAATGATTTTCATCCTATCTTTTTGCATGGTTTAACAAAACTAATGTTTACTCATTTACAGCTCAGTAAGAGGATAATGTGCTTAATGAAAGAAAAATCTACTGACAGCCACGTTTATTGCCCTTCATTAGCATTGGTACTTAATTTAATATAGATCTGAATAGACATTAGGGAGCCTGCAGGAGGTTAAATGGTGAAAATGTAAAGAGATTATTGAATTTACTGTTTAGTTTCAGTGACATAAAACAGACATAATTAATTAAGCATATTCCACTAGTAAAAATAATCCAGAATGTAAGATTGGATTCATTAATGTCATTGTTTTAAATTTTTTGGAAGTATAATCCATCAATATGGAATATCTACTTTACCATGCTTTATTAATTTTTAATTGTTCAGTGAGACCATTATTAACAATTTTCTTTTCTTCTCTTCTCATTCCTTTACCAATCTGGTAATTATGTTATATTTTTTACAAGGGGAAACTATTTCTGAATCATTCACATTTTAAATGTGAATGTAAATCGTTTTCTTTATCATATGTTAAGATCATGAAGAAATTTCTGAGATTTCTGCAACAAATTTGTGACAACATTTCAGAACATTAACTTAAATAGAGTTTGGTATCAAACTGAAGATGCCAATGATTAGTTCAACTGGAATTTGTGATAAAGAACCTTTAATTAATGTAAGCTAATATATTATAAAAAGCAAAATTATTATTAGGATAATGTATGTGTAGGTAGAAGCAATTACAGTGAAATGTCTACCATTATATGAAACAGTCCAATTTGTATAATCTTGGATTAGTAAAATGAGTGCTGTATTTTTTAAAATGTTAGGGACAGCAAAGAAGAAAATCAGAAGAGAAATAATTCAGCGAGTGAGCTTATTTTATATGGATATTATATATGTTATATATACTCTTCATGCTTTCGGGCATGCTTATTTTTCTTACGTAGTTTCTTTAGATACGAATCTTTGGTTTTATTTTTCTACATAATTTTTAAATAGCCTTTGTCACCTTGGGAAGTATTATGAGACATTAGTGTTAAATATTCCATTCTGAATTTGTAAATATTGAAACAATGACTGTTCTTTAATTCTTTCACATATATTAATATTACTCAATGCAGATAACATTTGAAAATATCTAGATAGTACTCATAACTGGCTATTAGCCTGAGAAAATGACTACTACGTAGCTCTCTGTATATCCATAAAAATCTAATACTAATTAGTAGAGCTTTTATTATCTAAGTCCTGTAATTAAAGACATGTTTGCATATTTGTGGAGGTATTCATGGATGAAACTTATGTAAGTAAACCTGTGTCTTACATCATCAATTTTACATCTGATAAGCTGTTGTTGATAGCGTGAAAATTATTGTGAGTATGATACAGATGATCCATTCACTAGAATGGCTATAGTGAACGACCTATATATTCAGTAAAAGGCACAAATCTTTGTATTTATTCTTGCAAAAGCGTGTGATAAAATTGCTATTTGTATTGTATAAATCACTGAAATAATACTATTATTGTAGCATTTTTATATGGGTACCACTATAATTTGTTACTATAGTTTCTTCCTGCGTATATCCGAGTGTTATGGTAGATTTTCAAATTCATTAAGTGAGTCTTTTTTTCTTTCTCTCATTTTCCTTTTTCAAGCCAAGTTCAAAACAAAAACTTCTGTGCTTTGTCTGCATATCTTTGGCTGTGTTTCATTGTGACATGCACTGCTGTTCTTTTAGCACCAAAATGTTGGCACATGTTACTGAAAATTTCACACCATCTCTTGCTGGATCAGCAAGCTTAACCTACCAAAATCTGGTGTTGTTGAATGGTTTTTGACTGATAATCAATCTTTTTGCTGCTCGACAGTTGTTGCTGGGACACAGACTAGAGCAGGTGGCAGATGTGCCTTGTCTTTTGAGAAAAGAAAGAGTAGGTGAGTTTGGGCACAAAGTAGCATATTGTGTGTCCATTAAAAGGGTAAGTATAACAGGAAAAAGTCACTGCTTTAAGTAGAAAAGACACCAATACCAGAAAATAGGCCTTTTAATACTCCTGTTTACAAGTTTAATAGAACTAGAAAATGACAGTTAATAATGTAGAATTCCATGTGCTCAAAAATCAGAACTGATGTTCATTAATCTCTATATGACATTCCATAGTACTTTTTTTGCTTATATTCTTCTTATTTGTGCATATATGGTAATATGGGTCAAAAATATATATACTTTAAATTAGTTTCAATATATTGAAGATAGATTTTAGAGATGTAGGAGTATACATAGGGACATACAGTATGTATTTTATATTTTCTTTCTCCAGCCCAAGACTGGGAATACAGCATGGAGTAGTATGACTTGTCAGTATAAACATACTGATTGCTGCATTTAAATTCTTAACACATAGATAACAAGGTCAAACAGCAGTGTCAAATCCTTTTGCGTGGGAATGGGAGATCAGTGATAAATTGTAAAGTCCCAGCCCTGCAAATATGTACATGTGATCACATAGAAATGAGACTTTTTATGTATATAGTTACAGATAAATATTTACAAGGTATTTACAACCTTTGTTGAAATCTGTATTTCAAATACTGAACCAGTCACAATGTGGTGGTTCAAGAGTATAACATCTTGTGTGTACCTTCATTGCTTCAAGCGGTATAAATACCTGGATAAATTGACATTCCCAGAGATATTGATAGCTTTGTCCAGCTTATTTGGATTTATTCACTTTCTCATCTTTCTGGTATATTAAATTGACATTTGGGTGAAGTTAATGAGGATACAGAGATAATTTGTTAAATTTTGTCATCTGAGATAAAAAAAAATTAAAGCTGTCGCTTTTTTTGATTTAATTATCAATCTTTATAATAAGTACATGTGACATATCAGTTAAGGTCTTATTCCAATAGAAGTTTAGTAAACAAGAAGGTACCAAGTCTCAAGCATTTAAAACATGTTTGGGGGGGACTATTGTGAACTAGTAGGTTGCAGAACTGTGCCAAAGATGTAATGTGGTATGTTGTTCTTCCATATAATTTATATATAGTGAAGGTCAATGATCATGTTTAATTAATTGTTCATTGGAAATATATGGAATATCATGTACTTGAGTGTTTGTTTGCAGACAATTGTATATCTAACAGTTACTGAACTTGAAAAAATATTGGTTGTTCTTATTTCTGCTTTTTAATTCCTCTTGTTTATCCTGTCAGTTCTTATAGTACTCCCACACCTCTTTGTAATTGAATTTCAGGTGTCTCAGCAGTGTACAGCTTGGTTTTTTCTTCATTAGCTACCAATTTCTTAAACTGAAACCAAGTTCTTTCAATTGAATTTAATTCATTTAAATTAGCATTTAGCAACCTTGAATGATAAAATAATTACTTGGCTATTGTTCTTTCCTAAAGGGTTTGTGCATTTAATCAGTCATGCTGTTATGTAAACCATGGCCACTTGTAAGCTTCCATTCAATAATTTTTAAGTTTCTGTGTTAGCTGTTCAACTTGATCATGCTTCAGAGTTACTAAGTTGGAGATAAAGGAGCTTTGGGTGATTGGTCAGTTATGGATTTAGACTGCGATACAAAACCATTATGTTCAGGTCTCATTCACTCTGTAGTACTGAGAGTAACATCAGTGATTTCTGCAGGCGTCTTCAGAGTAGTGAAGTTAAGCATTTATATATTTATATGACTACACTGACTAGACCTTCACTGCCTATAATGGGAGCTAAGATGTGCAGATCACATATAGGTAATTTACATGTAGTAGACAGCTAATTTAGCTGTGTTAATCTTAAACTGAATCAGGTCCTAAAGACAGCATTTTGGCCAAAATACTGTTGTTGATATGCCATGTTCTTGTATTTTTTGTAAGTCATAGTGACAAGGCTTCTTTGCATGAAGCATGGTCCACTTTGCAGACCACATAGGCACTTCATCTGGTTAATCCATTTCATTACCGGGGTGCAGAGTGTTGTTTATGACCAATCTTCAGGTCTCTTTCTATGGATCACCGTATTAAAGGAAGTGTTGTGTGTCCTGTGGTTTGTGCACCATAAGTGAAAGGTACTCATGTTCTATTACACGGCTTGCTATGCTAGTTTGGTGGCTGGATTAAAGCACACTGTATCCTGTACTGTTCCTTTAAGAATGTTGGAAAGCATGCTTCTATCGAATTTTTGTCCCAATATAGCAAAGTGAAAGAATCATTCTAGAACTATAACTTAAAAAAAAATCAACAGTACAGTACATTTTATTTTAGGTATTGAGATTTTTTTGTCTCAAATTAAAATAAATTCACTATTATAGATTTTTAAAATTATTTTTATGAATATTTTTAAAATAGTGAAGAACTAAAATAGGTAGTGTATTCTATATTAATTTATTGCATTTAATTGTGGATGAGTGTACCTTTTATTTTCTATTCAACAATAATTTTTATAAACATTTAAACCTTGTTTAGCATGATCTAACAATTCTGACATTGTGTTGCTACTGTCTATGAACACTAGATGTAGAAACAATTAGTAAATAAAAGTTCACATTTTTACTACTTTGCCTAAATATCTGTAATCCTCCCTTTTAGATTTATAATTGTAAGTTGTATATGTTTGCATTATTGTATGTTAAAAGTGAAACTAAACATAATAAGACTTTGTGTCTTTTATTGATATACTGTCAAAAAGGGGACATTAAAAAAGGTAATTCATGTTTAGTGTTCTTAGTGCTGCATTTCAGGTTTGTATTTAAATGAAGAGAGAATTTTTTTTCTGTTTAAGAACGCTTAGATGCTGTATGATCTACACCATTTAATAGTTTACCAAGACAGGTTCCAATTGACAAGAATCTTTGTGAGTACATTTAAAATAAGACTTCCTCTTCTGTAAGGAGTAAGTGTCAGTTAAATGATTGATTCTCCCCATTCTGATTATTGATTAATTTGGAAATGTTTCACTTCCAAGCATAAAAATAATATAGTGCTTTTTCTTATCAATATGTAAAAACTGAAGTTGTCATGTTACATTTCATTTTCAGAAAAAAACACCTATGAATTTAAAGTTCATGCATTATATTACAATTTTTCTTGTAATTACTGTATTATATACTATTATTTAAATGCATATGTACTGGAATTTTGATCTGAAAAAGGAATATGCTATATTTCTGTAAACTTTTAGGAATATTTTATGTATGTCATCATATACTATGAGCTCAACTGACTTATAGGATAAAAAGATCTGAAAAGTGATTTGTTTGTTGTAAGCTATAGAAGTTTGTTCTTGATTCATCATATATCAAAATGGAATTGGATACTTTACTTAGAAATTAGCTTGATCATATCATGGATTCACAGAATCATCTAGGTTGGAAGAGACCTCCAAGATGACCTAGTCCAACCTCTGACCTAACACTAACAAGTCCTCCACTAAACTGTATCCTTAAAGCTAGAATGATAAAAACCCTGCTCATTGAGAGAGATGCCAGTAAAACAGAGATTATTCTTAGTGATGGTTCAATAACCAAAATAAATGTTTGTTGTCAGGCTTTAACTTTATTTTCCAGACTTAGACTTTAATCTCCTGTGCATTAACCTTGGTAGATTCTTAAAGAAATATGAGAAGCCTTTGTGGCATACTTTAGCTTGATGACGTTACTGGTTTGTAAGTAAATTTTCCACCATGACAGGTTGACCAGACTGATTTCTTTGAGTGTACAATAAGCTTTATGGAATGAGGATGACAACTTGACTAGAAGTTGTAAATTGATAGCCAAAAGTGATAATACGTGTGTGTGTGTGTATATATATATATATATACATACACACATACAAACATATTGTGTGTGTGTATAAAAGTATTGTATGTACTACCTTTTTTATACAGACAGACAGACACACACACATATATATATATATGTATAAAATCAGATAAGGTAAATTGGTTAGGACAGAAAAATCACCAAAGTGCTTAAAGTCAGCAATACTGTAATACAACAAGAACAATGCTATTTTCTAGACTGGAAAATTACTTTCCAAATTTAGTTTTGAAAATATATTTTGAATAAAAAAATGGAAGCAATAACGTAGAGCAAACAGAATGTAATTAAATGTGAAAAGTACAGCTCTGTTTAATCAGTAGTTGAATTTGACCTAAAACCTCCCCAGAGGTATCCCGGAAGACAGATCCAGTGTAAATTCTGAGACATCCTTATGCGTACAAAGAACCAGGGCTTGTAATAAAGTTTTGTCCGTACCTTTCACATAACATCAGCTAATGATCTTGGCCTGTAGAACCTTTGTCTTAGTTCCTTTGTTTGCACTAATCAGGACTGTTAAGATGAAACATTCTTCAAGAAATGCAAAACATTGAGGTCTGTATCCCTGCTAATCTAGAGACTCTAGTAAGAATCTATTTAAAGTAATTTATAATTGAATTTCTGACCCTTGATATAACTCCCTCTAACAAAAATTGGTTGCCAGCTGTGCAGAATGGAGAAATCTTTCCCAATCCAGAATAAAACAGTCTTCCAAGCATTATCATGCTAATTCAGGAAATCTAGAAGTTCAAGGAAAAAATGAGAGGAATGGTGACCAAGAGAAATTCTCTCACCTGTCTGCCAAACAGAAGAAAATTGTCTGCATTGTAAACTATCAACCTAGTAATGGAATTTTGGGCTAAGATAGAGACAAAGGGCTTTAAGCCTTCATCCAGTCTCTAAATGTTTTTAGCATGATGTGTTGTTGGTGCAGTCTCTTAAGGGCTCCTTATTTATTCTGTTTCACATTTACACTTGCTTAATTCCCCAGATAATTTCAGCTTTACTTGAGTGTAAATAAGGGAAGAATTCATATGGAATGACATTATTTTAAACTAGCACCACCAAATTTTGGATTTCTTGAAACAATTTTCATTGCTTCTGGACTGTTCAAGTATAATCATAGGAACTTTCGCTTAACTTTTAATATCGATTCCATGTTTATCTTGTAAGATTTGTATTAGCAGTTTTAATTGCTAATCGTATGTATATTTTCAGTTATTTCACAAAGCAAAATGTACATTCATTTTTCAAGATAATTTAATTTGATTTTTGTAGATTTCAGATTTCTGTCACACAAAACATGGTGGAAAACATTCATCATTCATTGATGAAGCTAAATTTATATTTGTGCTTTGGAAAAAGTGTGTAAAAGTATTTTCACAACCTGGGGGTCTTTACTAGTTTAAATGGACTCTAATACCATGACCTCTTTTTATGAAGAGTTCATAGAAAACTTCAGGGCAAAGGGATGAAATATTTGATTGGCAGAAAAGATGGGATGTTTGTAATTTTAATCAAATTTAGAATTAAGACATACTTCAAATAATATGTCAGACTTGCGTTAGTGAGTTTAAAATTTAATGACAACTGCTGTCATTATTAGTTAAATATAGCAATTGTGCCTGTGGTAATAAATGATGACACTTCAGAACATGTAGAAACAACAAAACTCTCAAGTATTTAAAGGAAAGGGAGTGACTGTAAACTTACCTAAACACAGGAATGTGACCTGGGCATAATATATTTCCCAAATACAGAGGCATCTCTAATTTGAACAAAAGATGTAATTGAATGCAACTTCACATGTTGTTACCACTAGAATGTTTTATATTTTAGGAAACTTAGGCGTTCATTCTTATTTCATAAATGTATTTTAGAGAATTTTGTATTTATTACATTAAAACAATTATATTAGTATATAAGATGAATTGCAGATTCAGTTCTCCATTACTCTCCCTTTAAAATGTATCACTCGATTTTCAGAATTTTATAAAATGTTAGCAAAGAAAATTATGTCCTTTTTTAATAGATTAAAATATTTTTTTTGCAGACTAAGTTTTTTATTCAAGAGGTTATCGAAGTTGTGTTGGGTATCTGTTAGTATTTATTTCTGTCAAGGTGAGAGGAAAGGGAAAGAAGTTAAAGATGTGTGTGTATATAAAAATAATACAGTACACAGCATAAAATATTGTCATATTTGGAATACCATTTGGTAGTCCCTTTAAGCCTATAAGTCTATTCCGTTTTATAATTTGAAGAAAGTTTCTTATAATTCTGTAAATCTTGTTATGCAGTGATGGTATAAAGTGATCATGAATGAAGGAGATAGGTGTTGGGAAGACAAGAAAACTGAATTAGTGTAGTTTGAAATAAGTTCATTGTAATAGGAAATATATGTAACATAAACCTGGATTTAGACCATGAATGGTCTGGTCAGTACTTAGGGAATTTCAGGTTAAAATTTATGTGCTTTATGAATCTATATTTGTTATTCTGAAAGTGGTATTCTTCATACTTATTAGCAAGCTTCTATGTCATCATATCATTAAGAAGCCTTTTGCTGCAGGAAGGGATTCCATGGCATAAGAATTTTTGAACTGTAACTCTGCCATCTTGAGATGATTAAAGATTTGCAACCACTTTAACTAGCAGTAGCAGTGTTACCATGTGTTTTGGCAGAGTTACTTCCATTTAGGTAATATATTCTGCTTGTCCACAGTTCTAACGGTGATTTTAATTTGCTGAGTTCTGTAGTTCCACTTCCTGTAGTGAATTGTTTGCAGCGTTGCTGATCTTGTTTATACCATTTCAACAGCTAACATTAAGCATAATACCAGTCATATAATTTATTTTTTGAAAATTAGGGTACATTCTGGCATTAAAATATATGTAAATTATGTGTAGAAAAAGCTGGATTAAGATTTGTAAATTTGCAGTATCAAGTGCTTAGTGGTTAGGACCTAACAAATTAAGGTATGTTATGGTTGGCAGTAGCTTTTAGAACTATTTGCTGCACAGTGGCAGATAACTGAGAACTACAGAATAATTTAGATTGAAAGGGACCCCTGCAGGTCATCTGGTGCAGTCTGCTCAAAGCAGGGCTAACTTCAACAGTAGGACAGATTGCTGGGGGCATTGTCCAGTCAAGTTTTGAAAATTTCCAAAGATGGAAATTCCTCTACCTCTCTGGGCAAGCCATTCCACTGGTTAATTACTGTGATTTATTTCCCCTTATATTTAGTTAAATTTTCCCATGATGCAGCTGTGACTGCTTTCTCATGTCCTTTTATTATTCCCCTGCAAGAAGCCTATCTTTTCTCTTTTCTATATCTGTATAGAGGATTCCTGGTTTGTGAGTCCCAAAAGATAACTGCCAAGCTTCTCAGATCAGATAGGATCATGGTGGCTTAAGGGCGTGCAGCAACATTAGTGTTCAGACAATTTCAGGTAGAAAAAGTAATTTGTTGAAAATAAGGGAACACGAAGACACTCAAGTGCCTGATTTTATGTCTACATGGTTCTGAAGTGGCAGAAGTATATTAATTGCCTTGTAGTGCCTGCCCTCTGTGTGCGTAACAACCACATTAACATCTTGTTCAGTCAAGGCTGGGAAGAAATGGTCGTGTTTAGCATTTTTTGGCCATTGAGATTCCCAGAAGGCTTATTCCTATTGTGCTTGAAGCCTCCTCGCAGGCTTATACTGTAGAATATAGACAAGCTTGTCTTTCAGAGCAATTCTCCAGCCAGCCTTAAGGGATATTGTAGATGTAACCTTAAAGGGTAGGCAAATTTTTTCTTCATCACATTCTTTGGCTTAAGCAGATGTAATCTTCTTAAATTTGCCTGAAGGCATCTACTAGCTCTTATCATTCAATGCCAAGCAATCTCTATGTTTCACCTTCTGTCATCTTTCATTATAATCTAAATCAGCTGCCACTTCTTTTCCAAGTACTGCTCTGCACAGGAAGAAATTAAACTACACTTAGTTTCGATACCTAAACAGAAAAACATTCTTTTGCTGTTATCCCAGCCAACTTGTAACACTTGCTTAGATATGAAATAGCATATAATGTGTCCAATAACTGTATAAATTAATACCCTATCAAATTTAATCATGGGACAGCCTTAGATTAAACTTTTCAATGCATGTTAGAGCTCCCTCATCCAAGGCTGGGCCTTCTGCAAATTCTGTGAAAACACACCTATTTGAAAAATTCGCAAATGATAGTCAATCCATGTTTTTACTCGCTGGTATTGCTTAGTTGAAATCTTAAGATCTGTTCCCCAATGTTAGTAGAGATGTTTTTCTCCCAGTAGGTAAACTGGTCTTGCAACCACCTCTTTATTCCAAAATCAGTTTTCTGGATAGGTCACGTGTAGGTGTGATTCAAGATACGCTGTTCATGTGAATCTTTCTCATTACTACGGTCTCTTACCACTTGGAATGTGTATTGATGGAGGTACCAAGAGATAGTCAGGCTGTCCTATATGCTGTGTGGACAGGGTATCCTACATAGTTAACCAAAATAATCTTTTTACACAAGTGGGAGTATAAAATAAAAAAAATAATGTCCATAAGAAAAATGTCTTCACAAACTGTTGCTGTTCATGAAGTTTAAAAGTAACCTTTCTGTGTGGATAAGTGGTTTATATCCTTTGATGGTTGAGCATGTCCTTTTAAAGAGATGTTTATTTTAAGCTCTTCTGTGCAATCCTCTGCAAGTTTTTAAGGGTCCCATTTCTAAGACAGTAGCAAAAAATTCATGCTTCCTGCCTGAATAACAAATCAATAATGATGAACACTTCCTAGTTGTTTAATAAAGACTGAAATGCACAGATTGTTAATGCTATTCAGTGAACTCTTCCTGCCTTTCTCAGTCTAGCGTTGTTACTTTAAGCTGTTGGAGGTTAGAACCCAGTGTGTTCTGGTTTTATATATGCTATTATAAAAGGCTACTTGTACCCTAAGAGTCTGCTTAGTACAACTGGCATTGGCAAAGTCCTTTGATGCTGGAACCTGATCAATGACAGAGGGAATGTTTTGAGTTTTAGCAGCAGATTCCTAACAAGTTCAGATGATGTGCTCATGCCAAACTGGATTTCACAGCAACTACAGAATACCTTCCTGACAACTGCAAGTGCATGTGTGGTGTTTGAAAAATAAAATTAAGGCAAAGTTAAGAAATTTACAAGGAACAGGAAGAGCTCTGGAGAAAAGATCAGGAAAATGAAGTTACAACTTTTTAACACAGATGTAGATCACATGAAAAGCAGATCTGTGGGATGAAGCAGTTAGTACAAAGGAACTTCTGTCCATACTGCACACATTGTGAGAGATTTTACTGTGAGCTAACTCTTTTCTGCGCAGTGGACTTACGGAAGGGCTTTAGGTACACTTCTGGAGCACATCCATTGGTTTAGTTTCATGCAAAAAACATCAGTTTGCATACTCTGAAACTGCTCTGTGAAGTGAATCAAAATACATTGTGGAAGCTATAGCTTCCTCACTTAAAAATTGCAGTTTTTGTTTGAACTAGAATGTTAATGTAGATGTATCCTTGTGGAGGAAGACAAACTTCACAGTTCTGTAAATGCCTCAAAATTAAATTCAGTTACTTACTGAGAAGTAACTTTGATTACAAAGTTACCCCTACTAGCTTAGTAGATTTATAAATAAACATTCTCAGTCATGGTAAATTACTGTAGTTGAAATTAATTCAATAATATTTGCTAATTTACATTCACTGAGGATCTGATCCATGGACTTTAGAATCTAGTGTGAACCTCTATAGGTTGACAGTCAATAAAGATATTTACTTGGTAAACTAATCCGTGGTTTAATGACTTTTTTTTCACATTAATTGCCAATATCAATGTTGATGGCACAATAAATTATCTTTTTTCTCAGACCTTCAAATCACTACGTAAAGCCCAGCCGCTTATGTTTTTGTGGTTTAGAGAAGACACATCTATTAATGTAATCAGTATATGCTTTGTATTTCATAATAAAGTAGCCTCATGATATAAAGATTTGTGACTTGAAACCAGTTTTTCAAAGGAGCTGTCATGCGTCACTGTAATAATAGCAGTATGAGGCTTACATTTTTGAAATGGTGTGTATAGACACATCCCATTAACATCAATTGCAGTTACAAGTCTAAGGATCAGATTTTTAACTGAGCTAATCATCTAACTCCCACTGATTTTAGTGACCTTACATTACTAAATAATTTTTATAGACCTTCAGCCCCTAAGTTTTGAATATATTCAGCTCTAACCAAATTATTACCAGTACAATGATTATTGCCACAGTTTGGTCTATAGCTAGGTAGTTCCTGTTTATATTTTGCATGCAATGTACAATGATATTCTAAAGATTTAATTGTAACTGCATTTTGTGCAGAAGCGCTACACCATTTAGAGGTCATTTTCTAGTGTTTGGAAAAGAAGAAAACTAACAGTTGAAGTGAAATAAAAATGTCATTTCTATGATGCAGTGTCAGATATGAAACTCAAGCGATGTACAAAAGGTTCAGGCTTAATTTTCCTGAAGCAGAAGAAATGAGAGGCATTTCATTTTTGTAGGTGAGAAGTGAAATGTTCCTCTCTGCTCACTGATAGAGGCATGCTAAGGTGAATTTTAATTATGACTAAATTGTGGTATTACTCTTTCATACCCTGAACATCTGTTCCCTTCAGGAATGATGATTTATGCAGGCTATCACTGCAGACAGCTTGCTACAGCTTATGTCACGGTTAGTAGGAAGCTGGTGGTAGTATTTCAGACAATACGAGCTCAAAGTGGAGGCAGGCCAGTGTGTATTTTTAAGGTAATAGGGAAAGGTGAGCATGATGTGTCCGTTTTTAATTTTGAAGCCAAATATTGACTTTTTTTTTCTTTTTCTTTCAGACCATCTGTCATTAATGAGGAAAGTAACTTGGACAGTGAATGGCCTGGTTCTTCATAATGGTGTCAAGAAAAAGAAAACCAAATCTGTCATTTCCAACTGCATGTAAAAAATTGTTGAGAAGAAATCTGACAGATGTATAGTGTTTAAGAACTGCACAGGGCAGGATAACTATGTTGCCTCACAAAATCAAATTGAAAAGGTAACCTTTGTTTATTAGCATGTCTATATGCACCTCCAGATTACCTTCATTGCTACCACTGATTTTTTGATTTCATATAACTATAGATTATTCTTTAAAAAAGCAATCAAAAACCCTTTAAATTACAAAGCTGTGGGATTCAACAGAACTGGGCTATTATGTACATTCATATTCCATAAGGAGAATTTTACCTCAGCGCACCTTTTCCCCTGATCACCCCCTTGCTCTTTAATCTGCTTGTTTTTGCCCAGTAGTCACCTTGCTTCAGATTATGCCTATTTCTTCTCCTAGTTCTGTGAGTGCTGTCTAACAATACATTTTATCTGAGGTTTTATTATCAAGTAATGTTATTTTTAAGATTATCTGAGGTTATATGTTTGAAAATATTTTCTTTTACTTTTTAAAGAATTAATTATAAATATTCAGTAGCTAAAATATTTCTCTTAAAATCTGTGGCACTGTAACCTTGTAGCAACCTATTTTAAAGTTACACTATATGCAAGAATCTTTTTTCCTCTTTAGTACCTTCTTGGCAATTCAATAGGTTTTACAGCAATACGCTTTCTTTGTCAGGTAAATCTATAACGTTATATGTAATTGTCCTAAAACAAGTATGGCTCATACACTTTATATCACCTCGTTTCTATTATTACTCTGTGATATATTTGAAATAAGTATTTAAAAAGTATTTTTAGATACTTTTCAATATAAGTCTGATTGACAACATGAAATACTTTGCAAAGATTCCACTACATGTAAGGCATTTTGAATGCCTGGAGTATTTGAAATCCACTTTCTCTGAATTGTGTAATCCAGAGTTTTTCAAGTCTGTAGGACTATTACAATTTTAATACACAAAAATAATACCTGAGAGAACTATGTCTCAGTTAAGGAAAGATCATTTATCTGTCTTCTAATATGGCTTGTGATACATACCCCATATTTTGCAATATAAAACTAGTTTTGTTATTCTCAGCATTGGTGATAAAATATATCAAGAAATTGCATGCAACTGAATAATAACACTTCTATGTTTGATATGATAAGGGTAATCAAAATACAGAGATCCAATTTGTCTGTACATTTGAGCAAAATGGTTCAGCAGTGAATTTTGAACATCACAACAAATTAGTAGCATGAAAAAATGTTAATCAATCTTTGTCTATTTTTTTTTAAATGGGGATATTTTGCCGTAGACCGTTATCTATGAGGCCTTAGAGATGTATGGACTGCTTGTAAAAGGTATCCAAAAGCAACAGAGGCCACAGTTTTGAGTACATTTCAAATCAGTGTGTTCCAGCACTATCACTAAAAGAAGCAGTCCTGGCCACCACCATTTGTGCCCAATCATTGTAGCTCTTCTGCAGCTCCACTGACAGCACAAGGGTTTTGTTCCATCATTCAGTGAACCACATAGGGAAGTTGATGTAGGTCAAAAATAAACCAGTTAAAATTGTCAGTTTTAATCGGGAATAGTTTCTAGAATCTGGTTCACTGCACAGCCCCCTAAATGCATTTGCCAGCACAAGAAAAAAGGTTGTATGGGAATGGAAAGAAACAAATGAGTCTGAAAGAGAAAAACTGTTGGGAAAATTCTAGCCTGTACTTAGTGCTTGGTACGGGGGAAGGAGAACTAAAGCCAAAGAAAAAGTTATATGTTTATGAGCAATTCACATTTGCATTTTATCTGATCCTCCAATGAAAGATGAATGTATCAAAATACACACATTTAAAATAAATTGAAAATCTTTGTCTCAGGTATTCAATACAACAGTAAGTATGAAATAGAAATACTTTTAAATCTTCAGAATAGTATTTCATGCAGTCTAGTGATTTAAAAGGCAAACATATTTGTTGTTTATAAGTTGACAACAAAAACAAAAGACCATAAAATTGCAATACTGTGTTAGACTAGAATTTCATCTAGCCCAATATCCTGTCTTTTAGCGGATGTCCAAAGAAAAGTGGAAGAATAAAGGCAGTATACAGTACATATGGTGCATATGATGATAATTTCCTGTCATACCATCCTCATTTTGGACATCCCAAGTCATAGTGTAGTCAAATCAAAAAGAGTATTTCAGAAGCACATCGTTTTCCCTTTCCTTGAAAGAAATAATATTTGTTATTTGATTGGGACATGAGTCTTTCCCTTTGCAGTTCTTTTGCAGTTTCATTCACCTAGCATGGTTAAAAAAAAGCAATTGAAATGTGTTGTGTTTTTTTTTTTTTTAAATGTATAGTTAGCAAAATGCTCAGCAGATTGATCCTGCTTTGCAAAAGAAAAAAAAAAAAGGCATTTTTGCTTCTCTGTAGTCAGTAACTATTTCTTTCCAGACTTCTACCTGTTAGTGGAAAAAGTGGACCAATTAAGCAAAGAATGATGTGAATTCACCAAATAATGGTGGTATCTTGACAGGAAGAAAGGTCTCAAATGCATCTGGAGGAAGTAGAATGTTTGGTTCTTTTTGTTCTGAAACCCTGACAAAAGTGGTAACACCCTCACTTCAGATATGCTAGATCCATCTCACTGGATGAATGAGGAAAAGCAACACAGTCAACAATTGCTGGCTCTGTTTCAACTCTCAAAAAGACAGATTTGCCAGACTACAATCTTCATAGTCGAATATC
The DNA here is from genome assembly GCF_964211835.1 of Anser anser. Lineage (NCBI taxonomy): Eukaryota > Metazoa > Chordata > Aves > Anseriformes > Anatidae > Anser > Anser anser. The sequence goes on from NC_139725.1 coordinate 8,652,728, forward strand.
TCCATTTAGTCACTGTACAGGCTTCTGATGGTAGAACTGCACACCTAGCATATAGCCCTCAATATACTGATGGAGGATATCAAATAGGATTCATAATTCATTGAAGAAAAGTTCTTTTTTTTATGCTGAAAATGTCTATAATTATGCAGTTAAAACTAGAAAAAATAATAGTTATGTTTATAAAATTTGAACAAGGAGGCAAGATAAATAGAGAATTCTTTTCTATTTGTTACATATTTGAACTGGTATGAAACAATTTTCCTGTTCTGTCAAAATTTAGAAAATTTCTAAAGTACTCTTACTGAGTTAATACCTCTAATAAAATTTCAAACTTTTCTTTATTTTTTTAAGGCTGAATGATCAGAACTTGATATGGGAGACCGAAATACAGGTCCACATTCTGTTTGGTTCTGATTAGACTTGAACCTGGTTCCACCAAATCTATTTGAAATGAGTATTTACAGTTAACTGCCTAGAAAGCTAAGGGCTATTCACTGTAAAGAGTAAGAAACTGCAGCTATTGGAGGACCTTGAGTCCACTGTAAGAAATTGTAATATGTTTTACATTTTCCTGTCTTCTCCCTTGCCAGAAAACAAATCTGAGTTACATTAGAACTGGGTCAGAAATATGGCATTTGGGCCTATATATGTGCAAAAATGGGCAGGGGGGAGGAAATACATTGTATTTTAGGAATCCTTTAGTGGTATGCAACATCTTCAGGAGAGTTGCATGTTTGTGCATGTTAGAATGGCATTGAAGCTATTGTAATTGCATTTGAAAGTGAAAAAAAGAGAGGGGAAAAAAAGGCAAGAAAACACAAAACTTTATTCATGGTGTGTTTTCTTTGTCTTATTTTAAATTGTATTTCTTTGGAGAGGTAGCACCTCCTGTTTGGTGTGCAACGTCAGTTGTGGAATGTAGATTCTGTTGGGGTAAGAGATGTATTTTTCACATTTGAACATGTGTTACTGAAGTTGAGTATGGGAATTTATAACTGGAGACATTCCTCTTAAAATTTACAAGACTGATAATGTTTTTTGTCATACTTTGGCTCTGCCATTTCTATGAGCATCTTGAAAAAGACAGTTTAGGATGTTCATGTGGCTGACCTGAAGTAGGTATGATGGATGAATAATGTCATTAGTATTTTCCACTTGCCTTTTCTTTTCAACAGTTCCACGAACAATGAATTTCTCCTGGTCAAATATTGCTATTTCTGTCATCAAAAAGTAACTTGTGTGCTATCTATCTTAGACTTTCTTCCTGAGAATGACAGGTAGTTTCACTAGCATCCTTTCAGTGGCAGTTTCTGCTTTAATCACACAGCACCTATCCTGTTGACTTACCTCTTTCATAAAATTTGCATTGGTATTGCACAATATAAAAACAATTATTGTGTATATTCTCAGGTATTGTGATTTCTGCACAGTCTGGACAAGAGCAATCTAAATATCCAGTAAAAGTATTTTGATCTATGTATAGCAAGCAGATAGTATTTAAAAGGTTGAAATGCATGTTTTAAGTTGACTGAGCTATGTAATTTCATGTTAGTCTGAAAATCAGTTTGAACATAAAATCCTAATAGTGGGAGGATTCTATCTAAAACAATAGTTCTGATGCATGACTAGGAAAAATCAGAATAATGTGGAATGATTTAGAATTTGACTGTAAACACAAGAAATGGCTAGTGATATCCCCTATTGTGATGGTATGCAAAAGACCAAAACATTATGTTTGGGTTGTGTTATTCTTCTAGCTGTTTATAAAGCAGTTTCTATCTTTACCAGCAGAATAAAATGCTATCTGTGATTAAAAATTTCAACTAATCCAAAAACATGTATTTGCATTTTCAGTAGGAATCAGAGAGTAAATTAAACAATTGTTACATTTCCAGAGATTAGCTTTTTTTTTTTTTTTTTTAAATTCAAAGTATATATTCTCTGTTCAAAATAGGTAGTTAGCATAAAGGTGTAGCAGGGACAATAGAGCCCCTATTTTTCTCATGCAGTAGCTGGTGTTACTGATGTGTGCACTAGTAGGCCATACACTTTCCACTGCTAAGGAGTCTTTTGCTGAAGTCGTCAAGTTACTTTATAACACATTGCTACCCTGTCTCGTATTTCTACTGTGATCATATATGGTCTATGAATGCACTTCTAAAAAATTACACAGGGCCTTCATCTTTTTGTGTAGCTAAGCTAATTAGAAATTAATAGCTGTTTTCTTTCTATATCTTAGTATGTCTATAAGGTCTTTGAAGTAAATTTCCTGTAACATGTCTGTGTAGAGAATTTGGTAGAGGTTGATTTAATTTGCCTAAGGATCTTAATTTTTCTTTTTGATTTCATACTATTTCACTTGGTAAAAATCGCATAACATATTGTTCTATCTGCAATTACTTTTTTTTTTTCCCCCAAGGAAAACTAGGAATATTTGGTTTAACATGTGTCTTATTTTTTCTTAAATTTGCTTATACAGAAAGATGTATTTGCCAATAGGTGTAGTCATTACTGGAAATCAAAGGATCAACAGCTGTATGGTGAATTTCATGTGGGGGGTAGTCTATACTGCAAAGACATTTGTTCACTGAGTGATTAATATTTCAGTTGTAGCTGTTCCAAGTTATTTTACGGTGGGTTTGTTTGTTTTTCTTAACCTATCTGTTAAATAACCAGGTCTTAATTATTAGCAGTAACACCTTTCCTTTTTTTAAAGATTTTAGGTGATCGTACACTAAGAATATATTATTATCTCACTGGAGAATGGAATGTCAACGTGTGTGGAGAAAACACTGGCGATATCATAGATGGTAAGTAGTATTTGTAGGACAGGTTTTCTGTTTACTACATCAAGGGCTTTAGAAGAGCAAATCTAGAAGTATTTCTTTAATCCTTTCTGTATGTTGGTGCCTTTAATTTGAACTAAAAATTGCAAATAGTCAGTAATAAGCTCATGAGTATAACTATTGTTTTTGTGTGGTTCTAACATATTAATATTTGCATTACTTTTCATCCTCTTTTCAGTGATTGCACTGTTTTCCTGTAGATAGTTCTTCAGTCTGAGAGCTTTTTCTTGCTTTTTCAATGGAGTAACACACGCTGTTTCTCTCTTCTACCCTTGCATATGGTCTGTAAATAAGACATTGCTCCAACTCTGTGGTTTAAGAGCGCTCAAAAATGTTTTTTTCTTTGAGCTTTCTTTCAGGGATGTTTTCTAACAAATAGTTATATCTGTGTACTATAAATTTAATTAGGCACTTAAGTATGTACCCCTATGGCATTTTTTCCTTATCTTTGATATTCAGAACAAAGATTTTTAGTACAAGGTTTTAAATAAATAAGTGCAAGAGCTTCAGACTTCAGAGGTGCCTGCGTCTATAAATAATCCTTCTATGGTGAGGGAAGTATCCAAGGAAAACATAGTCCTTGTAAATCATTAAAAAGAGACTTAAAATCTACGGGTTGTGTGCCTGAACATATATCTACCTAAGTGGTGTACTTACTCCTTTTCTATTCCTAACCACTTTGAGAGAAGCAAATCAGATTTCATCCTGGCTAGTAGTAGGGCTTTCGTGTTTTTTTGTATCCCCTCACAAACCAGGTACCATTCCTTGGCCTCATTATAAGCAATTTCTTGTTATTTCAAAGTTTACAACTACTTTCAGATTGAAGATATAATCAGTAATCCTTTTTAAGTATTAAAAGAATTGGGACACAGTAATGCTATAGAGAATGCTTCTGAAAGTTGTTGCACTAAGAAGAGTGTGAGAGCCTCAGCTAAATATTCCCCAGAACTGTCTGAGGAGAAACTGGAAATATACCATGTCAGTACCATCAAAACAAGAACCCACTGATATATTCAGGAATTCCTACTCCATGTGACAGAATTATTGATCTCTTTGGTGGCACTTACAATTTATGTTAGCGAAGACATCAGTAGCACTTAAAAATAATAGATATGCATGAATCCTTTGTATGCCTCATTTTCTCTAATCACAGACTATGTAACTGTATTTGCAGCACTGGTAGAATTTGTATAAGCATAAGTTACTACTGAAATATTTACTTCAAAACTAGAATTTACATTTAACTCAGTCACAATGAAACACTCAACTTTGCCTTGATTGTGAAATCCAGTACTGTGATGAAGATAACTTTAATGCCAATTACACGGCCTGTCTAGGAATCAAGCCATATATTTCTTTTCTGCACTTCATCCTAACGTTTAACTTCAGATTCAGTCTATAACATTTTTATCCTTGGGTGTGGAATTAAGCATATATATCTTGTTTGACAAATCCAGAAGTAAACTGGCATTGATCCCATGGCTTGAGAAATGCTTTTATTCTTAACCTAGCTAAGATAGTAATTATGAATTTAGAAGCACACCTCTGTGGAGCTTGTATCTTTCTCTTTCTTATCAAGGTACAAATCTTGCTCTATGCCTATTATCAGGTATTGTGTGCTACATAGTATCTTTCTTCTTTTATGCCTCTATTGCCTATTCTTAAGGGAGTGTGTATATTCAACAATTTCTCAGACCAGTAAGAATTGGCATCAACAGATGCAGCTAATTAGCTGGTCAATTCAGACCGATTTATAGTAATATATATATAATGTAATGTAGTATAATGCCATATAAGCTATACATTATTCTATGCATTTTATTATAGTAAGTGATGCCTTCTAATACATGTGAAATGTATTATGTAATATATATACTTACATATAATTTAATACTAATAGAAGGAGTATATATTTTACATGAAAATTTGATAATTAAATAAAACTAAGTGCTCAGTCCTAAGTTCCACTCACCTTTTTGAAGTTCTAAAACTCCATTGGAAGGCATAACTGAATCTATTGAATTTATTTTGACATGCAGAACATACCCCCTGTAAAGACCTTATTCTGTTTAGTATAGAAGGCACAGTATGAGCAGGGAAAATAAAAAGATGATTGAACTGGTCTGGCAAATGTGTAGCTGCTGACATCATGGGTTGTAATCAAGAGAGCACTGACACAATGTTAAGTTCCATTATAAGGCATCTTTACCTGACTCAGTAAATTAGAGTGCATAAAAACTATATGAGATCAATTTTTTCCTCCTTCTGGCATACTTTCTGGCATTATATATGTCTGATTGAATGGAGAACAGCATCTTTGGTTCTTAAGTAATAGTTTTGAGAATAATATCTGAAGTTGTGTGCTATGAAATCGATTTATAACCCTTCCTAGGAAGCATTTTTAAAAAACTTTAGTCCATTAGGAGTGAGCCTTTTATAAAATAAAGATCTTCTAGGTCATAGTTATAAACATTTACCCTCGTTTTCTCCAGGACCTCTCTCTACCCTCTCCATAGATCACATGCTTACTGAGTTAGGCAGTATGTATTGTTTCTTTTCTTCTTTTAAGTCTTAAAGAACTTTTGCACATTAGAACTGCAGGAGAAAGGAAGGATAACAACTAGGCAAACAGGAATCCCATCAAGTTCAACAAAAGGGAGTGCGAAGTCCTGCAGCTGGAAAGGTGTAATTCCATCTACCAGTATGGTCTGGGAGCCAGTCAACTGGTAAGCAGCTTTGCAGGAAAGGATTTGGGGTCCTGGTGAATACCAAATTGGCCATGAGCTAGCAATGCATGCTTGCAGCAAAGGCTAACAGCTTCCTGGGCTGCATTACAAGAGCATTGTGAGCTGGTCAAGGGAGATGATTCTTCCCCTCTGCTCAGCAATGGTGAGGCACAGCTGGAAAGCTGTGTCCAGCACTAGGCTTCTGAATACAAGAAGATGCAGATACACTTGAGTGGGTCTAGTGAGGGGCCATGAAGATTATTAAAGGATAGGAGCATCTGGCTTAAGAGGAAAGGCTGATGGAGCTGCCTGTGGCTGTTTAACCTGTTAAGAGAAAGTTCAGGGATGATTTTAGCAGTGTGTATAAATGTCTGATAGGGGGAGACTAAAGAAGAATGGATCCAGGTTCTCATCAACAGCAGTCAATGAATGGTTAAGCAGAAATGGGCATAAACTGAAGTGCAGGAAATTGCATTTAAACATAAGAAAATGAATTTTTACTGCGAGGGTGGTCAACCACTATTTGGCCAGAGAAAACGCGGGAAATAACGAGTTATGAAAAAAGCAGCTTTTTCATTCATGATTGCTTCTTGTGTTCCTCCAATGTTGTGTCAATTCAAGTCTTCCAGAAGGTCTTAATGAAAAGATTTGCACATCAGCTAGATTGTTGCAGACTCACACTATACTCACATTCATCAGTATAAATATTAAACAAAGAAGAGATATTAAAAATCACATATGACCTGGATTGAAATTGAACTGAACTAAAGCATCTGTCTTTTTGTCTTAATATGACTATAATCATCACACATATACACAGGTGTATAAAAGCAGAACACTTCTTTAGTAACAGCAGTCAATTTTTACTCTGTATTTCTCTTCTAGTCTTAAATTGATCTCATTTTTAGTTTTGTGTCTAAACTTCAACACAAGCGTGGATGGAAAACCTGGTTGCAAGCGTTATTTGACTAGAGTCATTCATTCATTCCAAGGTAAACATTCACACATAATTAGTTTTCAGACGTTGTTTATGACATTGGAAACAAATTCTTGTGTTTTATTCTGAATTGATGAAATTTAACCAGAGGAGATAAGATAATATGGTATGTATAGTGAGATTTCTGTTGCACAAACAGAGCATTGTGAGTGTTGCAATAAGTTTGATACTGACATACATTACCTTTCTTGTTCTGTGGAGATACTGTAATGTGAATACTCTCCTGCAGGCCATCACAGGTTGTCACTTCTGGTTGCTGTTGGCTTGTGTTGCTGTGGTCCCACACACTGCTGGTTGTAAGGTCACAAGCAATGTTGTAGTGTTTGGAAATGTGTGTCATTCCTGCATGTGAATGGACAGAGGAGTAAAATTAAGGCTATAGTAATTCTTTTTTTCTGCCTGGAAAGATATTTTCTACAATAATTTAAAAAAAATAGGAGATTATGCTTCTGAATTCTGAAACTTTGCTGAGTTCTTTATAGCCTGAGTCATACAGATGACTTAATATTTAGACAGTATCATTAATTAGGAGGACAGTCATTTCAGTCCTACGCTATTTTTACTTTTACGTAGCAAGATATTTAAACTATTACTTTTCTCTGCTGACCAGTTATAAGCTATTCTAGTTTAAAAAAAAAAAAAAAAGAGAAAAGAAAAAAAAAGTGCAGGGTGGTAGAAGTGGAGAAAGAGGCATAAAGTGTATTGGAAAACTACCAAATGTCCCCTGCAAATGGACCCTATTCAGAATCAGTAAGCGTATGATGAGTGAAGTGGTTTTGAATATCGCCTTTAGATTCCATGCTGTTACAAGGCCAGCCCCGAACATGGCAACTCTTATTTCCACACACAGTACCTCTTCACTCTCAATTTAACCCAAAAATCTGATGAACCCATTACTCCATACTTGATTTCATGGAACAAGGAGTAGATATAGTTACAAATGATCAATCACAAGCCGTGAACCAAAGCAGCAAGGCATTAACAATTCACACCATTTCGGTCCACTTGCTCAAGCAGAAGATGTGCCAGCATATTTAATGCACAGCTACTTCGTTCAGTTCAAGAAAAGGCATGACTCATGCTCATTTTAGGAACCAAGGAGACTTCATAGGTTTTCATGCCTACTAACCACTGAGTGTTAGAGTTTGCACTTCTAAACAATTAATATAACCAGGTGTCCAGTAGAGGTCACAGAGAGAGATCAGTTTTCAAATTAAATTTTGCTCTGGTTAAAAATAAATAGAAGGATGACCTGGGAAATGGTTCCCACAATAAAGCCAAGTTCTATTGTAGAAATTTGTATTGTACAATCCACATCTTGTTCAGCAGTATTGTAGCATTGTAGACCCCACAGGCATATGCCGTCAATTTAATGGGATCACTGAAAAAGCAAAGCAGCTGTGAAAGATTGCTTTAAGTACAGCAATCGTGTGCTTGTCATTCTGTTCAATGGTGGAAAAATCCAAATTCGGATAGGCATCAGTATTTAAGAAAATGACTGCTAAAGCATCTCTCATAAGTACCTTAGGGACAATACGATTTGACATATAGCATGTAAACAAAAGTACACAGCAGCTGTTAGATTAGTTTTTGTTTGAGTAAAAATACACTGACATAATTTAAACAACACAGGAAACCACATGTTCTCCATCATTCAGCTTCCCTATTTAAACTGCAATTTTGGATAGTACATGCGAGTTGCCCTGGACAGGGTCATGTGGTGTTTGCTAAATGTAAGGAACAGTGAAGAACAGTGTATGGCAGCACGATCTCATGCCATCCGTCTGATACATATTATCATTTCCAGTACATATTGGAAGAACCTTCAGGAAAAGCCTTTTGCCAAAGAAGTGTGAAAAAAAAATTTGGTATTTTGATGATATTGAAACATTTTTTTCTAATAGTAGAAAAAATATTAGTGTTTTCTTTCCTGTTGTTCTGATACCACTATTTTTGAAAAAAAAAAAATCCTTTTATAGATTGTTTGCTAAGAGAAATGATGTAAAGAAGAACTCAGCATAATACTAATGTTCATATTCCGATAATGTCATGAGTTTAAGAAGAAAGTTAATAAACTGAATTATTGGGTATTAGTTTTTTTTTTTTTTTCTTTTTGCAGTCTTCTTCTGAAGATTCCAAATTGCCAGAGGGTGATTTTCCCATTCCCTTACAAATATGCTGATTACTTTTTGTGAATATCTTACTGGCCTTTGGTTTTCATGCTTCCTGTCATTCCATTTAATAAATTCTGCACTCATCATTTTCCAGAAGTTTAAAGACAAGACAAAGAAGAAATCATTTTTTTTTTCTCTCCTGTTTGTCCCAGTGACTTCATGCCATTAACTGCATCAATTTAAAATCTCTGGGTTTTTTTTTAGGGAAAGATTTTCATCCTTGTTCTTCAGGAGAGTGTAAAACTACACTGTAAAACAATTATTTTTAAGGTAATTCAGTGTTTGTCATATGATATAAACTCAATCAAAATCAAAATAAAAGCAATAAAGGTATACATTTCAACTTAGATGAGGATCAGAGTTCCCAGGATAATCTCCTCTTATCCAAGGATGAATATTTAGCAGCTAAGACTGCTACAATGAGAAAATTTACTCAATTAAAAAGAAAAAAATGTAGACAGGTATTCATGCAGTATTTTGAACTATGTATAAATTGGGTTTGAAAACATGAAAAAATTACAAAGGAAAGGGGAAAGGGAGTTTCATTTAAAGTATTTTCTCTAATTTGTGATTACATTCCTTTCCACGGCTTCCCGTGAAAGGAGGTTTCCTTCTTTCACAATCTATTTAATTTTCTGATCAAGGACTCAATTTGTCTTATCACTCTCTCTCAGGATTTGCATATGTACCTCATAATACTATCTCTAGCTTCCTGAGAGACACACATCATGGTGAGTCATTCTTAAACCTTCCCAGATAGCTCATGCACTTTCTTTCCAAGGGTTACCCTTTATCTTGTTTTGCTATGGGTAATACAATTTTACTGAATGTCATAATCCTGTTTAATAGTTCAATGTTTGCAATGTTTCATCAGCTATAATGTTGAATGGACTATGCAAAGCTTGAGAATAGACTTGCAAGTCTTTGGGAATTTTTGCCTATAAATTCTTTTTGCCTTGCTGTGTAGACTGTTGTTTGATTAAATCCATAATATCAAAGCAGTCTAGTGGGGTTGGGAAGTATTTTATGAACTCACTATTAATACTCTTTTAGTTTTCAAAAGATTATTAATTCAGACTAATAGTTTCCTTGTTTTAAATGAGTCACCAAGATGGCCGGAAACCTGGAAGCAGTACATCTGCATATTATTGGCTGGTGTCAATATTAGGCACAGGTAGCAGATGAGATATTTTGATGTCTAGTCATCAATCACAGCTAGCTCTTCATTTAAAATTATTACTTTTGCATATCTCCATGAGTTTCAAATGTGAACAACATAATCATTCCTAAAGTAGGAACAGTTTTTGAGCAACAGTGGGTTTTTTGGAGTGCTAAGGATATCTTCCGGAGCTACAAACCTGATACCCAGAGCAATAAATTTATGGACTATTCAATAACAGTATAATGTTCTGAAATGACTAACTTGCTATTCAACCTTTAATGCTTTCCCTTTCTAGGGACACCGTTTTCTACTTCAGTGAATGCTTAGTAACAAGTATAGTTTATTATAGTTTATTTCATGATTTTTTTAAAAGAAGGTCAAAAGAATGTGAAAAAGTTAAAAAATACAAGCTGTTTGAGATTATAAATCTAGCAACGTAAAGGTTGAGCATGGAATGAAGCAAACATTATGGATAGAATCAGCTGATGTTTATGGAAATTATTATTGCTTATGCAAAATGAATTGGGTCTGCTACTCAGTGTGACTGACTAAAAGGCAATTTGGGTGTTAGGCGTGTCCGAAAGAGGTGACACTTTGGGTCTTTTTACTTCTGAGTCATTCCAGCAGGTTCTGGAGCTATTCCCTCTCTGGCTTGGAAGTATGCAGTATCTTCAGAGAAGGTGAATCAGCACGGCTTTATTATATTTATCTTGAAATTATTTGTGGTAAAATAATTAGTGTTATAATTAGCCTTCAAATTTAACATCCAATTCCCATATGCCATCATTTTGTCACAGCTGTGTTTCAGCCTGCTTGCAGACTCAGAAATGCATCACTACTTGTGCTTATTTTATTTTTTGTTTGTAATCTTATTCTTACAGTTATGAAATTCAATGAAGTTATTTATAAAAATTCCAGAATTTTCACTGGAAACAGATTTTCATCTTTTTATTTAGTTTGAATGAGGTATGAGTAGAACCCCTCCCCATCACATAATATCAAACATGGATTTAGTTTTGATACTGCCTAATTAGTCCTCAGGTAAATTCAGTCTTGCCAGTCTTCCTGGTCAGACCTCGCTTATTACTTCACCTTCTTAATTTTATGTCTGACTACAGTGTTAGGGTGTAAGTGCATTGTTAGAATAGTTTGGAAAAAATATTAATTCACTGATTGTAATCTGAAAATCATTTTTGCAGGTTTTAACAGCAAATATTTAATCCTATATAGGATGCATTCTGGTTTGAAGTCTACTTTAACTGCATATTTTGAAAAAATTTTGCAGTATTACTTAGGGTAATCAATAAGAGTAGGTTAATATACTTAGTAATCTTGTCCAGTGAATCACAGTCAGCCTTATTTTGTGAAGTCTGGTCTCTCTTTAGATAAGTAGGATTTTTGTCATTAACATAAGTACAACAGGGTTTCAACTCATTTTCTTAAGTTCCTGCAGAACATTGAACCTGTGTGTGTATATATATATTTTTTTTTCCCGTATCTTCTTACATTTCTTCTATTTTCATCCATCTGATATTGATACAAGCTTCTGCATACCATTTTCCACTTCTGCAACAAAGTGAAAGTACACCTGAGATGTACAGGCAATTCTAAATTACTTTGGAAGAATGATGTGATAGGCTTTCATTCAAGAGATTACTGAAATGCATGTAGTTAACCACATAGATAGTCTTTTAGATCTAAATGGAACTTCTGTAGTGCTTCTATTTCTTCTTGTATTAGCATATTTTGCTTAACTGTGATCATACAGTCTTGTAAACATCACAGCAATGCTGGAACTTCAGTGGGGTTTAAATAACTAAATTTTAATGGATTTGCAAACTAATTCTGAAAAGACGTTTTATGCTAAGTATGCAGGATGGAAGTAGGTGCAAGGATATCTGCTGAAGATGTAGGCATAGTATATGGCAGCTCTCAGAACTGTTTATGTGAGCATGAATAAAACTGCTGACTAGATGATTATACCACAAAATTCTGGAAGTCAGAAGACTGGGATTTTAACATGATATTAAAAAAAAATAGTGCCTTTCCCAAAAATAAACATGGTTTTGATTAACCACATGCTAAAATTATGCATAAAATATAATGACTTTGGCAAAGAACAGCCTGTGGCATGTTTACCGATTTCTTTATTTTTGAAGATGGATTTAACTGTATGTTATGTTCCTTCTGTATTTCCCCAAACTCTCCAGTTATGAGAGGACTCATGTACGGAAGTTTCTAAACTGTACTCTTAGTTTAGGCTCTGCTTGTTTTCGCAGCTGAGTGACAAACTATAGAAGCTAATCCTTGTCATGTCTGAATGGAATTTTTCTCAATAAAATTTGCAAAGTTTAATCTACCCAGTGCTATTTTCTCTGACAAAACGTAGTTCTTCATTAGTATGCATGTACATAGGAAATTCACCGTTTATAGCATATCTAGATTGCAAATATGACTCTTCGTGACCATAGATTGTCTAGGTGTGAAAATTATACTTGTAGTTTATTTGCATTGTTCACCAACGTACCTTATACTCTTATTTATTTATTTATTTTCTTGCATATTTCTAGAAAAACAGGTTTGAGGTGGGGCTTTTTTCCTCCTCCTCTCCTGCTCCTCCTCCTCCTCCTTCTTCTCTTTTCATTTTAGAATATCAGGTAAATGCCTGAAATGCTAGCTAATGGTATTTTATTTTGTCACATAAGAAAGGCCCACATGTGCATTACACAGTACAGTAAAATAAAAAATATCTGCAAAATACAGTATCTCAGTTATGCCATAAGCTAAAATAATAATGCCTTATTTGTAACAGATATTGACATCAGGTTCCTGAAGAAGACGGCTTTCAATCTTTACAGTGATTTGAAATCCAGGAACAGCAAGAGAAAGATCTTGTTGAGACCATCACCATGAATCAATTTTATCTATCTTTTTATTTGACCTTCCTGCATTATTAAACAGCTACACTGAGCTTTTTATGTGTTAGTTGCTTTTTTTTTCAAGTAGTAACATTGAGAAGGTTATAATAAAATTTCTTATGAGACTGTTGATTATATTTTATGAGCACTGCATTTATAATATGTTAGGTATATGTAAGCTCCTCAACAGGAAACTGTGTGTAGAAACAACATGGATCTTGCAATTTTATCAGGACAATGCAAGTAGATTTCAGCAAGGTTGGTTCCAACTCATCTGTGATAAATGAGAAGATAAGGCAATCAGTGCACACCATGACACTCTGTGCAGCTAGTTAGGCACACTTCAGAACTATTCAGGTGTGCTCACGAAGCTTATGAGTCTTTCATGGGGGGTGTCTCAATATAAGTACATCCTTCATGGTGACCACTAGAAATGCAGGAGTTGCTTTTCCAAGACTTAACCCAGGTCAGATATAAATAATAGATATTAAGAGTTAGTTCTGAAGCTGAGGCTGTGTTAGAGACTGTATATTTCAGTTGGGTCAAAAGAATGCTTTTTTTTTTTTTTTTTCCTTTTTCTTCTTGTCTTTGCATAGCTACTCTGCTTGACAGATGCCTGCAAAATTCCATCACACCTTTGCATGGACCTGTTTGGGTCTTTAAGAGAGAAGGTTTCAGCCTCTCAGGAGCAAAGATAAATATCCCAGGACTTCTATTGGCCCTGCACCAATGATTAAAGTCTGCAAACTGTTGCAAACAGGTAAGTTGTCCCACTCTTTAAAAGTCTGCTTTTCTGTTTTTGTTTTGCAATGTACTAATTCTATAAAAACAATGATTGGCACTTTGTCATAAAGAAGTGTGACATATTGTATAAGCTGCATTACCTGTTAGGAATATGAAATATATAATCACAAAGCCAAACAATAAAGGAGCTAATTGTGTTTCTTTTTTTGGTATGGGATGTCATAGATTTCCCGTTTTCTTGCTGCTTACTGTGCTTAGCTGTGATGCTTCTTATGTAGTTGTTCTCTAAAGCAATACTTTTTCATAGCTTGTTCTGCACATGCAGTTTTTAATGGTCTGATGGATCTTCCCATAAAACTAATTTCAGTAATTATATAGATGAATCATTTCTTTGATAAATAATATACATATAAATATAACTGGTGTTGCATTATGAAAAAATTAAATAACTATATAATATTTACACCCCCCCCCACATTGAATTACTATACATGTACCGTTAAATAAATAAACCAGAAATGCATTTTAATTTGAAAAAAAAAAGTAGAATACAGATGGTGAATATATTGTTTAACAGTATGGGTGCAACAGGACGATTTTTTTTTCTAACCAAGTGTTTTATTTTAGGAGATAAAAGTAAAAGAAAACAATGAACTTGTTCAGGGTAGTTACTTAAGTTCCTTTTATACATGTAAGAATGTATACATTTTTAAAGATTAGGTGAGTTGTTTATAAAAATAGTAGCCATACAGATTTTCCAGGAAAAATACTATATAGAAATTAAACAACCAGCTAGGAAACTAGGATTTAAAAATGATCTCAGGCCACAGAGTTAAGAATGACTGTATCAGATAAATCATACTACCAGTCTATGTAGGAAGGGGGAGGAGAGGTGCAAGCGAAGTGTCAGTCACACTGTTTATACAGCACCTCCTGCTGTCAGATCCATAAAGAGAAATGAGAATTGACTTTAGAAGAGACTATTGCTGTCTAGAGTTAATAGTGGTCAGCAAGAAGAAATAAAATAATAATAAAAAAACAAACAAACAAAAAAACCCAACAAACCAAAAACAAAAATGAGTGAGCGTGTGAAAAAGAAAAGCTTGTTTCAAACTGTTTCTGAATCAGTACAGGGATATATTAAAGACTGAGAAATATCTTTACACATTTTATTGATAATTCTTCACTTTTAAGACTATGTTGCCTGTCATAAAGGCCACAGAAATTAGATGTATTACTTTCCAGTGTCTTAACATATATTTACTCATCTAGGAAATATATATAAAATGCTTACAAGTATTTAGCAAGTATAATGGTAATTAGTAGAATAAAGCAGACAATGGAGCTTTTAAATGAAAATTCATATGCAAGTCATTTATTGACTAGTTTTTGCTCTTCTCTGTGAAGAACATATAAAGACATTTCAGTAAATTAACTTATGTTAATCATTCCTCTGGTGATTATGTGGCAGTATTCAGTTGGAAATTGTAAATGACAAGAAAAATATAATAATTTTGGTAGATTTGAAATCTCTTCTGAAGGCAAATGGTTCTTTTTAATGAAAGGCTTGCATATAGACATATGTGCATTATAACATTTCTGGACATTTTTAGCTTTTAATAGTCTTCAGATTACGAGGATAAATGTATGAGTTCATTTATGTATATGACAGTTAATTGTCTACAAAAAAAACTTATGATTAAAATATTTTAATAAACATTTCAAATTGGTTTAAGTGCTTAAATGAAATTTTACATCAGAAGGATGTTAAGTGTTTTGTGCAGTTAATGTGTTGAAAGCTTGTGTTAGTTTGAATTATATTACTTCAAAGATAAGATATGACATATAATTCAGTTTGAAAGTGTCTCTGTTAATTTTGCCAACCATTTTATAAGTGAAGTTGTATTAGTACTGAATATAAACGAAGTCAATACAATGACTCTAGGTTATCTTGTACTGTAAGTATAAAAATGCTTTGAAATAACTGTCTTTACTACATATTCCTAATGTTGCCCTTTGTTGTAAATAATTAAAACAAGTTTGTTTTGTAAAGAGCATATTGTTTTATGCTATAGATACAAGGTTAGGATGCATGCTACAAAAGAACCAGGACATTCGATCAAAGTAGTGTATCACTTGGTCCTGTTGTGCCAAAGGCCTGACAGCATAATGCTATGATGACTGCATACAGCACTCATACCGATATAACATCTAGCTGTTACTTGAGTATATTTAAAATATTTTCTTAATATCTGTTTATCTCACAGTTATTTTGACACTTTACATTATTTGTATTTACTTTGTCTTTTCATCTAGAATCACAGAATCATTTGGGTTGGAAAGGCCCTCCAAGATCATCAAGTGCAAGCGTTAACCTTTTTTAAATAAAAAGGGAATGGAGGTTAAAAAAAAGGGGGGGGGTTGGTTGGGGGGAGGGTAGATTCCTCGATCCAGTATTACTCTGCTAAGACAATATACTCTGTCCCTTGAAATATAGTACTGCGCACAACTAATAATATGCCAATACATGTTACTTCTGTTAAAATCCGTGTGGACTTCAATTTAAAATACATGCATTGAATTAAAACAATGCATGGTTTCTGGTCCACAACGTGTAGTAGTTACACAGTTTTTGTAATCACTTTGTTGCTTCTTGCCCCAGAGGAAGGAAGCAGTGAGGAGCTACCATCTCTTTTCTGTAGTCTTTGTATTCTTTTAAAGAGGGCAATCAGTATTCTCCCATTAGCATTCCTTGAGAATAATATAAGGTGGAGTGAACTAGGTAAAACTGAGAGTGCTTGGAAGTTTGGGAAATGGTTTGTGCATTACTTTTAATGAAGGAGAAGGAAAAAAAATGCAACTATAAACTATGCTACGAAAGCCTTCAATTTTTTCCTTTGAACTCTAATTGCAAATACGTATCTGTATGATATGATAGAAGCTTCACTAAAATCTTAATAATGCTCATATTGACATTTTAATGTCATGAATTCTGTGACAGTAAAATACAGTTTTCTAACAAAAAAAGTAAAGTTTAAACAATAGTATTGTTAGAATTATTCTGTTATTAGTACTTCAGATGGTGGTCTTATGCTTTATGATTTTCAGCGTGCTTTTGCCGTGTCTCTTGGAATTTCTGAGATTCCCAAATGAATTTAAAGGTTACATTCGGTTTATTATATATATAATATACATAATTGGGTACGTGCATAGAAGATATTTTTAAAAGCTTTTTGTCAAGCTACTATACTTTCTATTAAAAATATTTTTACAAGAAAAACATCTACAAAATGGAATTGTGCTAAAATTTAACTCCTAACAATAGGAATAACGTTGTATCTGATAGTATGAGATATAGTTAACACTTTCAGAGGTGGGGGATGTCCATCTCATTAGCATTCTTCATATGTAGTGGTGCTGTTGGTGGGGGTGTTGAAGTAGGAATGCCATTGTGCTGGGTTCCAGTGTTTGGGGACAAACACTGCTGTGGAAGGAACGTGTGAAAAGGCCATAGTACTGACAGTGAATGAGGAAGGCTGTGCTTTCTGTATGCTTCAAGCAGGGAAGCTGTCATTCACAGGCCTAGCACAGCTAAACAGAGGCCAAAAGAGAAGACTCAAATACCTTTTAAAATGATATTAATGATTTTTAAACATTTTCTTGATTTAGAATTATACTTTATTGAAGCTGTTGATATGTCCTTTACTAAATGATACAAAATGTATATGAACAGGTAAATAGAAGAATAATCTCATTCATTGCCACAGTTAAAATTTACTATGGAAAACGTATAGATATTAATATTTGAGAATCACAAGTTGCTTTAAGTATATTTAAATGGTTTTGAACGTATGTTACTTGCAAGCAAAACTTGAATATGGTAGTTAACAAACATAAGCAGTCCTAAGGTTCTGTTCTGTGTACTTCTGTTTTTACTGCAAGTGTGTTACATGTGGGGATGAGGGGACTGAGCTGGAAGAGCTCAGTCGGAGCTGAGAAGTGACAGGAAATTGTGACAAATGTTCATTAGCTTGATCTAGCAGAACTTACAGTAACAGTAATTAATCATTTGAACCACAGCAAATTACATTAAAGTAATGGAGCTAGTATGCAAAATACCCACAAGAAAACAAGAAAGAATCAAGTTGTTCACTGATTCTTCTATCAAGCTATATTTCTACAGTTTGTATATGGGAACACTAGGTTAAATGTACTGTTTCAAAACAGTATGTTGAACAGCTTTCTGTTATTACTCTAAGCCACATCCAGTAACATCGTAAGGTTTTCATAATTTTGCTATGTAGATCCATACAAAATAATAGTATTTTTAAGTGAAATATTACAATTATTAGAACAAAGAAAGAAAAAACTATTTTTCTGTTTTCTTATGCCATTCTTTTGAAACTGCTGACTCAAGTACTGGGGTTGAATACCTCTAGGATACATGAACAAAAGCTTCTCTCCATAACTTTTCATTTTGTACACTGTAAGAAGCATGACTGTCCTGACTATTCAGTTGGCTTTCCACAGATTTCAGTAATTAAATTGTGTTAATTTCTAATGATTCTTTTTGCCTTTTTTTTTCCCCTTATAAATAAAATATAAAGTAGCTGTTATGTGGAATCACTTTTCAGTGGTTTGGGTTGGGAGAAACTAACAAAATGATATATTTTATTGGCCAAGTATTTTTAAATCAGTGTGTGTTTCATATAATTTTAAATCCATATGAGTTCATAGAATTATCAGAAAACTGCATCAAAGTATACTTACCCTGTTTGTAATGCTGTTTTGAGAAAACAAGATTATATTGTAGTAAAGCAGTCATAGTAATTATTAGATAGTATTGAAAGAAAAGGAAGAAATTCACCAAAATGTTTAAGGTGATTTCCAGTTCAACCCTAGCTTCCATTTGTGCTTTTAGTGAACAGCCTCTGTTCAGTAGTACCACACCCCCAATTTTTTTAAACTTAATATTTAAGTTTCTTCTTGATTGCAGCTTCCACTTGTCTAATTTTATATGACATTGACTCACACTCTTGAAGAGGTGTTAAGTATCTTTATTTCATTCTTCATAGGTCACACAAAAATAGAATTTTTTGTCTGTTTGACCTGTGTAGGGACCACTCAAGAAATAATTCCATGTTAAAGTAAACTTTGTGTAAGGCAGGATTTTATACGGAAACTGTAATATCTCAACATAGCTTCTCATTAATGGAATATAAAAATAATGCTGCAGTAATTCTGCAACTGAAAGAGAAAACTGCCCTCTTGATAGTTCAATAAGTGATTCTTAGGATGTTGTATTGTTTATAGGTTTGAGTGATGGTTGAATTTTTTCCCACAACTGAACTGCATTCTACTTACCAGAAGTATTTTAAGAACCTTAAACTTGTGTCTTTTTCTAAGTGTCATGCCTTGAGCAGGCCTAACATCAGTTAAATGAAGTGAAAATTGCATTCTTGTCTTGATAGAGATGAAAATGGATTTCTGGTCATGAAATAGATGTAGTTGTCACTTTTTTAAAAAGGTGTCAGCAGTTTGCTTCAGCAAGTAAGGTGCCAATTCAGTATGACAGTAAACTTGTGATCTGAGCAATCAATAAAATGCTTCAATAACTTCTGCTTCATTACACTTATAATAAGAGGCTATAGATCTGTGGCACATAAAATGTTGATAAAGAGGATATGTAGGGACTTAGTGTGACATTTTGTTTTAGTAATACAGTAAGTGCAATGTTGCCATCTAGAGTTTGTGCATAGGTAATTATTCTGAAAGCAAAAGCTGTAGTGACAAATAAACACTGATATTTCAAAGCCCTATTTATTTCCATCACTTAGTGGCATGTATGCCTGTCTATATGGAATAGTTCATTTGTCTTGTCACAAAATTGTTTAGGTCAGTTGAAGTAAGACAATTTTTGCTATTTTTCTGCTTTTTTCTTTGGCAATGTGTAAAAACATGAGGACTTGTTTTCCCTAAACCAATATTTAAATGCATTGAAGAAACAATTCTCATCTAAATAATTTAGTTGTTCCCAGCAACTTATAAAATTATAACATTACATTGATTTGATTTGACACCTGTAAGGGGGATAACCAAAGCTTTGTAATCACAGTGAGTTAATATTGTGATATTTCAGATTCTGACCAAGTGTTCTTTCAGTTGATTTATGTATTATGAGACCATAAATGGCTCCTGCTGATTTTTCATAAACATACATTGTAGGAGAATTGTCTCTGAGCTGTTTATCTTGTAAGAAAATTATTTTGATATGTTAACTAGTTGTTTTGTGTTTTGTTTTGTTTTTTCTCTTTTTAAAATGGTTGGCACTTGATAGATACAACATATAAACAGTTTTTGCTATATGCCATATTACATTTCAAATTAAAAACAAAACAAAACAAAAACAATTTAGATCTGGAGAGAATTTTACTTCCCAGGGAAATGATTGGAAATCCTAAATTCTTCTGAGATGTATTTTCAAAAGATGTGGGATCAACAGTTGTGTTTAGAAAGCATGAAGGATGGGTTTGTCAAATTCAGTTATCACACGGTGTTTTACCTACTTAAAAAGAAAAAGTGGATGAGATTATTGAGAACTGGGTATTTACAAACTTTTTTTTTTGTATAGAAAAGGCTAATTTGAGTAAGTGCACAGATACAGCACGTTTATGAAGAAGATGACTGATGACTTTTCCTTTTTTAAGCAGCAAGAAATATATTCTGTTTTCCCTTCTACTTTGGTCTGTATGTTATAAAGAGTTTCTCTTTTGAATTTCAGAGCATTATAGTAACTTGGGTGGCTATAGTACTTATGCTTCCTGTTTTCAATGAGGTATCTCTTGCTCTGATGAGGTAGTTTGCTAACACTGTCCTCTGCTTTTTCACCATACTTTAAGAATTACTTCTGTTCAGAGAACATAGTGGTGAGAGAAAATGGTGGAAATCTGTCTCAAAATATGGGGAGGGAGTGTAATGAATACTTTGAAAATGTTTCTGGATTGTTTGTCACCATGAATTTCCATTGTTTTTTGCTTCTTCCTGTTCAGACGTGAATGTTTGCTACAGAAACATGATTCATGTTAAAAAATTAGATAGTAGTCAAAATGTAAACCACAGATGGGCGATTGTTTGTTTGGTTGGTTTTGAAAATTAGAAATTAGGCAACCATTTGGGACTAATAAAGTTATAATAGCAAATGCCAATGTCTTTGTCCAATGCATTTGCCACTCATATTTGGTTAGGACTCAATGACCACAAACCAGCTCACCTTTTGAAGATGTGATGCTCTGAGTGCCTCCTGCATAACCAAGTGAATCCAAATGGAACGTGGGTTCTTTGGTGATGACTGGGAAGGAAAGGGAAAAGGAATTTGCTACTTCCCATTTTATTGCCAGTCTTGCAATGGCATTATCACAAAATGATACCTGAACCTGTTTGAAATTAAAACATCTCTGCACAGAACTATGAATTTGACTTTTCTGAGCATTCAGCAGTCATAGACTCAAAAGTCTTGCGATTTGATGGCATATAAGGTAATATTGATCACCTGAATCTGGGTTCTAAGGATTTACCAAATGATTGAATTCCTGGATTTTAGGTGTCTTTACATGCTGTTAGATTCTATCAGTAGTTCATCTTGGACTACCTTTCTTTCCTTAGGGATTTTACAAGGTTAAATTACGTCAGGTTTACCACAGACTAAAAGTGAATACAAGTTCACTCATTTGGCTCAGTTGACAAGGGTAGATTGTTAAGCAAAGTAATTTGAATGTGTGTCTGTGTCTGGGGGCACTAAGAAAATCCTCGAGTATTACCGGGTTTACAATAAAATTCTGAGTTTTCAGTTTTGTTATATTATTTTGGATTAAGAAATATTAAATATATCTACCGGGTAGATACATTGACACATAGATACATTGTTCATAAATATTCTGTAAAACTATGTATTTTTGTACAGAAAAGATTGAATCAAGGTTAATTTCAGATGTATCGTATTAGAGTTATGTAAGGAGACAACTAAATGTGGACTGCCTTCCTGCATGAAGATGGGACTGTATTTGCAATAATGTCATATCTTACTTAAGTGCAGCACTGACATTTCCCCTTATTGTGAGTTAAATGAATGCTGTACAATTGTTAGATCTACTCTTTGAGTTAGTTCTTCAACTAAGCTTATTAGAAGTCATTCAAATAAAAAATAGAAGCTCAATTTCGAACTTTCTGAATATACTGAAAATAAATCATTGCATCTTACAACTTCAAAAGTAATTACAGAATTCTAGTGCTAAAGTCAGTGGAAGTAGGTTTGACAGATTTTCTCTAAATTACTCAACCACCTACAGGTATTATTGCCAAGATTCTTTTGAAATAAGAATAAATTTTATAGAGTTACAACAGCAAAGTGAAAGAGTATGTTTGATAGATTCCCTGAACAGTTTCAACACCCACAGGTATTATTTGTAAGAAAACAATCATGCAGAGTCTTCAGCTGGTTAGAGAGGGCACAGCTTTCCATCTTCACCTGACATCCTATCTGTTCTCCCCACATCCTGTGCCCCCTGCCTACCACCCACTCCTCCCAAAACAATGCTCACCAAGAGAGTTTTGTGTGAATGGACAAGAATATGAATGTTTTTTCAAAGAATCTGAACAGTATAGAAAACACATTGTTTGTGGGTGACGAAAAGGCTTGAGGTGGGTGAAGAAAAACTGTCTTTAGGATTGATTAGTACTCTTCGCTTTCTTTCCTAATTAATCAATGTTATTCTTTAATTGTTGGAAACTCTCAAAGGTAATTATTCACTGGCTTAAAAGCTGAGCATGAGAAAAAAGACCCCAAATACAAAATTGAATATTTTATTTGCTTTATTTTTCTCTTTTTAATTTGATTTGCATATGCCATTTTCTGTGGTGGATTGTTTTTGTTTGTTGTCAATTATTGTAAATAATTGAGTCCTGAAATATTCCACATGGGTTCTGTAGAAACATTACATAGGCTTCAGCTAGTTAAGCTTTAACATGAGGCCCTTGACTCTGTAAAAACAAAACATTATGTAGTTGTGCATTGCTCATAGATGCTTTTTTTGTACTATAACTTCCATAAATTCATATTCATTTTTTCCAGTAATGCCCAAAAGAGCCCAAAAGACCAGATAGTGCATACACTAGATTTATTGCATGTCACACAGATGTAGTTTTCTGTAGCTTGTAGTGTAATTGTATTAGCTTACTATTTTATACTTTCAAATTTGTCCTTTTCTACAAAGCTGTTTTCTTTTAGCTTGTTTTCATTCTTTACCTTTTTATAGTTTTCTGCATCTATTGTTTTGATTCTTGATTACTTACTTAAAATCAGTATTAATAAAATAAAAATTACCATTTAAAAACTAAACTAACTCAGTTTCTTAGAATAAATTAGGGGTGGAAGTCAAAATTGTGTAATCAATTGACTATGACTTGCCAGTTTGAAGGACATTAAACAAATTAATTTTCTTCTCTTTCAATTTAGCAGTTGATGCTAAATCTTTTTTTTTTTCTGAACAGTTTTTTTGTAACCCTTACACTGAAAAATAGAGCAACACTTTATTTAAGTTTGTACATCTAAAAATAGTTAAGTGTTAGACTGCCAGACTGTGCTGACTTAAGCAAACCTTTTCCTGAGTGCATCCAGAACATCAGAGAATTCTGTTCTCCTGTCTCAGAGAGCTGCAGCCATGTGGTGTTCAGGTCTCATTTATAAGCTGCAGTCTTTTGTCCAGAATTAGTCATAAACATCTGTATGCTGGCACTGTTCAGGCATAGCCACCAGCCTCATTTTCTCTTCCAGCTTGGTCTTTGCATGTTATCTTTTGCTCAGAGACACTGAAAATTTCAGTATTCCTATCTACTCCACTATATCATTCCAACAACTGGAGAGATTCATCATCTGACATATTCTGTAGGTTTCACTTTACTGAGTGGCAGCTAGTGTGTTGTTAGTTCTGTACTTTTCTCATAAATTCATCTTTCGGGAATCAAAGAAGGATTTTACCTTATTGGACTTCCCCTGAACAGATCTCAGTGTTCAGATAACAGTTAGAAGACCGTGAAACAAAAACATGTTGCAGCTTGTGCCATGAATTAAAGGGTTATTTTGCTATGGTTGTGACTCCTTTTCTACCATCATAGGAAAGAAACCACATGCAGATATTTGTCATTGTAAATTTTTGCCCCGAGCCAGCACAAGTCTGTTTCATATAGCTAAGTCATCTGAGTTCTGTGCCATCCATCAAGATGTCACAATCTTGTGTCTTGTATTCAAAAAATGATTTCACATAATCTCTAGGTAAGTGGGAATTTTTTCTTTCCCAGTTTATGCCCTTGAGTCTTAAAGACAACAACTGTTCAAAGTAAAAGTGAGGTTCCATTTGGCTAACTGGCAGAATATATGGATATTATCTAACAGTATTTCTATATATTGATTGCAAACCTGAGCTGGCCTCTTTTTCAAAGTTGCCAACTATTCACTTGTGCAGAAGTAAACTTTCTCCTTAGCACAGCCTGATGTGATTGCCAAGGCACTTCAGAAGAGGAGTGAAGGAACTTCAGCTTGCCGTGCCCATTTGGACAAACCCAAATATACACCTCTTCCTAGTGTGCAGTGATTGGGTACGTACTGTTACTCTGCTGTGACTATGTCGCATCTCCACAGAACCATTTTCACCCATGTCCTGGTGTTGTTTGCCAGTATGAAGGGTCAATTATGTTAGTTACCAGAATTCTCACAGTCCTTATTTGTGCAGGTAGCCCAAAATACAGGTTTTCTGCAAGAAGTTAAATGAATGTATAGAGTAAGATCAGAAGCATGTCATGTTTTAGTCTGTTTCCCAGAATGAGCCATGAACAATTGTTTAACTACAGCGTGGATGGCAGCAAATGTCCTTAAATTTATATACGTCAACATTTTTGTGTTAAAGTTTGCTTGCAGTCCATTATGACTACTGATCCTGATATCTCTGGTGTCAGAAGGGGAAGGACTATGTAGAAGGAGGAAATGCTATGTAAAGAAGGAAAAAATGATCCTCTAAGTGTATAATCTTTTATATTGTGCAAAGTTTAAGCTTCAATATATAAAATTACTCAAATATTTTCTGGGGGTGGAGAATGAGAGAAAAAAACACGGGGGGGGGAAGCTAAAAACAATGGACGTTCACATTAATTGTTTTGACATTTATTAATATGCAATTTAGAGAACTATATTTAAAAGGTAAACTTTGTGGCTACACTGGGTCAGTGAAACACCTACTTGGCATCTGTTTCAATGCATCCAATTAACCAGGTAAGAAGTGAAGTTAGAAAGCTTAAGTGAGAATTAAATTTGAGAGATTGACTGCAGGTAGTTCAGTTTTGAAATTTGTTTTTATTCATAGTTTGGATTATAATTGTAATTGTGTTATAGTATTGTGCTCTTTGATCTAATATGGAAAATCACAGGTGAAAATACAGTGTAATATATGTATTACTATAAGGGAACAATTTTCCTGATATAAATGAACTAACTACCTAGTTATGGAATCAGCAATGTAAATCAATGTCCTGGCAAATACAAAAATATTACATGAATTCTATCTACTAGAACTGCAACAGAAAGAGATAATGTTTCTTTTCATTCTCTCCCCACTTTTTCAAACTCCTCAGCTTTCTGGAAAAGCTAAATAGGCACCGCACTGACCAACTGCTTGAAAACAGCATATTTTTCTGGAAAACTTGTCAAAAAGTGCTTATCAAAAATAGAATAAGTCACTGACAAGATAACAGTCAATTGTGAGTTACTGAAGTAGTTTTTAAAATGTTGTCAGTGAAGTACAGCAATGGAATTCTACTGGTAAAACTAAGTGCTTTAAATTCAGTAGTGTAATTAGTCACTTCAGTTAAGCATGTACATCACTGATTTGCTAAATTGTGTTTATATGTATAACACTCGAAAGTATGACAATCCATTCTTGCTGTTTGTATTAAATATTTATTCAATATTTACTTATTTTTTATTTTAATATAGATTAAATGATTATAGATTAAATTATTAAATATAAAGGTGATCAGGTAGAAAAAGGAAAGAAATATTTTATAAGCAGTTTCGTCCACTCTTTAATGACTTATAGAAGGAAAAACAGTCTTGAAGATCTGATGTAACCATCACTCTTTAAAAGGCACAGAATGATCTAATGTCTTATTTTTCAAGTTCTGTGCAAGAGGACAACTGAACCTATCTTGCTTAAAAACTCAAAGAATTTAGATAATTCACAACAAGCATGTTAAATCCTGCACTAACCTGGTTTTGCCCTGCCAGTTGCATATAGCACAGATATTTATGGAAACAAGTTTGTATAGGCAACCAAGTGTCTGTTGAATGCTTTATGGATAAGCACGTATCTTCCAAGAACCAGAAAATACCATTAACAAGTCTGTAAAATAAGGAAACAGGCAATCAGAGCTGCTTCTATTTGACATAACTGACAAAAATCTTTTGTTGATTAAATAGGAATGTGACTCTAAGTCTTCCAAATAACTGCAGACAAATAAAAACTAGGATCACTGTTGTATTTATCTGCCAGAGATACTTTTAAAAAGTCTGGTCTGAACTGAGGCTTTGAAAATGCAGAACTGAAAAGGACCATAAGGTCAGCATCAGTCTTGTGCTACAACCAGGATCCGTATTACAGATTCACACAGATTCACAGATTTCTCTAGGTTGGAAGAGACCTCAAGATCATCGAGTCCAACCTCCGACCTAACACTAAGTACTCCACTAAACCGTATCCCTAAGCTCTACATCTAAACGTCTTTTAAAGACCTCCAGGGATGGTGACTCCACCACCTCCCTGGGCAGCCCGTTCCAATGCTTAATAACCCTTTCGGTAAAGAAGTTCTTCCTAACATCCAACCTAAAACTCCCCTGTCGCAACTTTAGCCCATTCCCCCTCGTCCTGTCACTAGGCACGTGGGAGAATAGACCAACCCCCACCTCTCTACAGCCTCCTTTCAGGTAACTGTAGAGAGCGATGAGGTCGCCCCTGAGCCTCCTCTTCTCCAGGCTGAACAAGCCCAGCTCCCTCAGCCGCTCCTCGTAAGACTTGTTCTCCAGACCCCTCACAAGCTTGGTCGCCCTTCTCTGGACTTGCTCGAGCACCTCCATGTCCTTCCTGTAGCGAGGGGCCCAAAACTGAACACAGTACTCGAGGTGCGGCCTCACCAGAGCCGAGTACAGGGGCACAATCACTTCCCTCGACCTGCTGGCCACACTGCTTCTTATACAGGCCAGGATGCCGTTGGCCTTCTTGGCCACCTGAGCACACTGCTGGCTCATGTTCAGCCGACTATCCACCAATACTCCCAGGTCCCTCTCGGCCAGGCAGCTTTCCAGCCACTCATCTCCCAGCCTGTAGCTCTGCTTGGGGTTGTTGCAGCTCAGGTGCAGGACCCGGCACTTGGCCTTGTTGAACTTCATGCAGTTGACCTCAGCCCATCGGTCCAGCCTATCCAGATCCTCCTGCAGAGCCTTCCTGCCCTCGAGCAGATCGACACACGCACTTAGCTTGGTGTCGTCTGCAAACTTACTGAGGGTGCACTGGACGCCCTCATCCAGATCATCAATAAAGATATTAAAGAGGACCGGCCCCAGTACCGAGCCCTGGGGGACTCCACTAGTGACCGGCCTCCAACCAGATTTGACTCCATTCACCACAACTCTCTGGGCCCGGCCATCCAGCCAGTTTCTAACCCAGCGAAGCGTACGCCAGTCCAAGCCCCGAGCAGCCAGTTTCTCGAGGAGAATGTTGTGGGGAACGGTGTCAAAAGCCTTACTGAGGTCAAGGTAGACCACGTCCACAGCCTTTCCCTCATCCACCAAGCGCGTCACTTTGTCATAGAAGGAGATCAGGTTCGTCAAGCAGGACCTGCCTTTCATAAACCCATGCTGACTGGGCCTGATCGCCTGCTTGCCCTGCAAGTGCCGCGTGATGACCCTCAAGTGTCAAGTGTCATATTATATGACACTTACTTGATCAAACTCTTCTTAAAAAAGCTAAGTGGGATTCCTACTCTCAGTTTTTCTATAGTGAGGCTGTATGGGAGGTTCAGTCCTCCAATGGTTAAAAGGGTTAATTTCCTTTCTGAAAGTTTTCATGTCCGTTTAATATCCATCCATTTCTTTCTGTTTTGCTGATCATTACTCTGAAAAAGCTCTGAATCCTCCTTGTTGTTTACCTCCTTTCCATATATTTTTAAACAGCTTTCATATCTGTTTTCAGCCTTTTTTCTTTTTATTTCCTTTTTTTTTTTTTTTGCTAGGCTAAGCCAAATTCTTGCTTCTTGCTTCCTCTTGTGTTTTATACTCTTCAGTGCTGCAATGATGACAGTACTCCTTATCTACATCCATCTTGAGACTTACTAGAACATAAGAAAAAGATGCATATTATTTCAAACTATTTCATGGCTTCTTAGGGTGCTCTGTAATATCATGGATTTTTTTTTTCATTTTTTAAACAGAAATTATATTCATTATTCTTTAGTCATGCGACGGTCCGTCTGCCTTTAAAAGCCTGTTAAAAGTATGTGTTAATGGATATTTGAGTACACACAGCAGCTGGTTCAAAATTCTAAAATGAAGTTTGTTTTTTTTTTTTATTGTCCTCAATGTATTAAATATCTTGAGTTTTACTTCTAGGTCAGACTGTGTAATATTTCATCATTAATGTACAGTGCTACCTTACCATATTTATTCTTCTGTCTTTTCTGAGAAACTCATGCCTTTTAATTTTTGCATGTCAGTTCTAATCTTTCACTGTGGTTGCAACCTCTGTAATATAGAATTTCATATTGTGTGCTAATTCATCATGTTTTTGTTTTGTATATCAGGCTTGACATTAGTATCAACCACTGGGATTTATACAGGTCACATGCAGTTTTCTAGTCAAATAAGACTTTAATAGTTCTTTCAATATCCACTTAACCTTTTAGATTAATATCTTCTAAAATGTTGTCTATTCCGCTGTCTGTTAAAACTAAATGTAAAAATAATAAAAAACAATTTTCCCATTTTCCAATTCTTAACAGTCATATTTACAAGTAAAATGTGAGTGGAAGTCAGATTATATGATTTTTTTTGAATGAGTTCTGGGAGACTAAATATGATAGGACTTCCCTTTGAAGCTCTGCATAAGTTTATTACAATAATTATTTATAGTAATAAAATTAATACCATGTCTGTTATCCAAAAAGTTATATTTATGACATAAAATTCATATATTATTTAATATACATTAATGAATATGAAAATATTTGGAAGGATCTGTGTAGTAACAGAGTTGGGCTTTCATGTGTAGATCCTTCAAAAGTTCAAAATATAAGAAAGCCTAGTTGTTCCTCATTCTTTATTTCTCAATTCCTTGCCAACTTTGTCAATCCTATTTTTTTTCCTGAATATACTTTAAAAAATCTTTTTACTTTTTAGAATTTATTTATTTATTTATTTTACTTCGTGGCACGTTTGTATTTGTTTGAACTTGATAAATATGGATGCGTTGTATGTATGGTACTTGCTGATAAGGGAGTTATAATCTGTTTTGTCGAAATTCCAACTGATAGGTAATTAAGCATGCGAGTAGTTATGCTGGGAACAAGACTGAAAAACTGAAAGGTGTATGTTGCTTACTGCTTGTTTAAAGGGCAGAGTTATTTTCATAGATTGCTTCAGTACTCGTGGTATTGGGAGTTGCATTATCTGCTGTCCCAAAGTTTGTCCCATCTTGCCACTGAGATAGAAGACCTAAACAGTTTTGCTTCTTCACAGGGTACTCATTTGCCTATAGAAAGTTAATTTGTTAACTGTATATAAGCCATTGATTAATTTGGGCAGTCTTCTGATTATATATGTCAGTCATACCGACTTAATTGATTCTAGCTTGTTAAAGAGTTTATAATTCATTCTCCCAAGTGAACGTAGGTTGTGTATCTTATTAGCATTGAACATGAGTGTTTAAGAATACCATTTTCCTCAGAAAAATAAAGAATTGTGTAGCAGAGAAATTCCTATATACATCGACAAGGCTTATATTTGTTATATGAACCCTTCTCTGCTTTTGTGAGCAAAACAAGAAAATGAAACCAGTGCCTACATCTTTTTTATGCTAGGCTAATAGACAGCCCCTGCAGCCCTATGTAAACCACAAAAAAGCAGCAGTTGTAGTGTTTATGATACTTCAAAACCTTAAAGAATACAGGTTCTTACTTTGAAATCGCAGTAGATATAAGGTGCTCTGTTTTCTCTGTGATCATTGAAGTTAATTTTGTAGTTGTAGTCTTATCTAGAATAGGTGTTACATCAGATGAAGTAATGCTGTAATGCAGCTAAGCGCTATTTTTTTGATACTTCCAGAATGCAGAACAGGGGCCATGGTCAAAGACATTTACGAAGGTATTTCAAATTAAGAATAGATTCCTCCGGGCCTTGGCTGTGAGTGGAAACAGACTCCAGCGATGAGGTCCCACTGCAAATGGCAAGGGAGATTCTCAGGCCTGGTTAGGAAGATGCTATTTTGAAATGCTTCCAACTCCTTCTGTGTGAGATGTTTTTTTATATGATCAAAGTTCCATCAGGTATTCTGTTGCCTAGTTATCACCAGTCCCTTGGACAGTTTAGGTTGTGGTCAGCACTTTGTCCAGGTGAAGGGCTTGGACAATATACAATCAATCAGATGCCCTGAAAATCTTCAGTGGATCAGATCTGTAAGAAACTGTATGTTGAAGTTTTAACTCTTTCAGATTTGTTAAACCACCTGCCTAACCCACATTACTGTATTCAATATTGTATTTTTTCTCCTCTTCTCCTGTTTCTCTGAGTTTTCTCTAAATAAAATTATATATTTCTTATGTCACATAAACTAAAATTTAGTTTTGAAGATTACTGCAAATGTCACTGAACAGTGGACATTACATGCAGGAAAACAACCTGATGTCAGGAGATATAACAATCAAGGGACTATTTTCCAATGCCAATAGCATTTACATTGTTTCTAAATTATGTGAATTTTTGTCTGTAGGAAACCTACCATCTTTTAAGGACATGTGTAAATAAAGATGATTCAGGCCTTAATTATTTTTTAAAACTATGTTCAATATAGAAAGCAGATTTTGTGGAGAGAATTACTCCTGTTTATCTTACAGATGTATATTATTGCTCTGCTTACTTTGTAAAATATGTGCAGTATTCTTCTACAGGAAGTAATTTCCCTAAAAACTTCTTTTCACATAGAATTTAAAACACACAAATACATTGGTATGGTCACTAGTTTATTTGCCACATTTGGCTCACTGTCAGAATAATATAGTTGAATTTTACAACACTTAACTTTTTTTTTTTTTTCTCTTTCCCCTGCATGGGGTTATACATAGCTCTTTCTCAGAAAACTTGAGGGGGTGCACACTTCTTATCAGCATCATTTACTTTATCCTTAAAGGAAAAATCATGCTACACATAGTGAGAATATATGCAAGTATTACAATTCTATTCAGCCTCAAACATTGGACCAGTCTTATGGCTTCTCTTTGAATGCCAGTCACAGGCTGCAGATACCATGCAATAATGCAATAATAATCATATATTTTTCTAGGGCTGGCATCTGGCTGCTCTGTAGATTCCTGAGGCAGTTCTGTTAGCACTGTTGAGATGCCTCCAGGTCTACCGTGTGATTAAGTTGCAGATGGAGTACTTGTGCAATGCCACTTTTCTTTTGCCTATGTTGATCATAGCAGAGAGCCTGTGATACTTCTTCGTGAGATAGGGTATTTGTACATGCTTTAAAAGCAGCTATTTGCCTCTTTTTTTTCTTTTTTTTCTTTTTAAAGAGACAATAATAATAAGTTAATAAGCTTAAATTTTTGTAGAGAATCTTCATACCTTTGCTGACAATGCTTTAATATGACTCTTTACAGTGAGTCTTTCCAAAGCATTATATCTGACTGTTAGATTTTTAATTTGAGGCTATATAAATCTGTTTTGAATGATTGTTTATCAAAATTCATCTCCTATGTTTAGATTCTATCTGAGAAAAAATCAGTTGTCAATTTGACAATTATTGAGCAAGTACCTGATTTGGAATATCTCTATTCACTAATGTTAAAAAACTGAAAAGAATTACATAGGATAAATAGCGTAATTTCTGAAGTGCAAAAATACACTGTTTCTATACAAATATATCTCATCTATTTGCGGTATAAAATTAAGTAGTTTCAGATTATCCAAATGTTGATATTTCTATACATTCTGTAATTTAAAATGATGTAAGCACATATTGTGTACATCATCTACTGAAGTCTAGATTTAGATGAAAGTATGGCTTATGGTTAACTTGGGCATTTAGAAGGCTATTTCTGATCCTTACTAATGAAAAGTAGTAAAATGTTCTAGCTTTCGTTGTTAGAAAAACCTTTTCAGCATAGATTTTTTTTCATTTCTGCATAAGTATGTGTAGCTAATCCTTTACTAAAATTGCAAACATTTCCTGAGCATATCCTCACTACATTTCATCATAGTGTTTAAGAACTATTAATTCTTTGTCTTCATAACAGTCTCAAATTAATATTTGCATATTCTTCAGATCGTTTCATAATTTTGTTTAATAGGGTTTCTGTTTTAAGATTACAGCCTTTTCCAATAAATTGCAAATTATGCAAACAAAGTACGCCTACTTAAGTTTGGCAGTTTTTCATTGCCAAATGACAATTGTTTCACTGTTCATTTGCTCAAAGGCTTACTTCTTAAATTAGTGAACTAAAATGAAAAAGTGCATGTTTCTGTTCTCTTATTTATAACCCATAATTTTCCTAAGGCCAATTTAAGGTATATTGTCTTTTAGAATGACATTAAATTAGACCTCAGTCATCTGCTTCCTGTCACTTTCTATTATTTTGTACTTGTTCATCAATCCTTGGGGGAAATCAAAGCCTGTGTGGCTCCCATTTGAATCTGCATAATTCTCAGTGATGGCTGGGTCAGGAGGTGCCTCCCCATGATATTTAAATTTCTACCATAACTAGAGCCATTAACCCTTCAGTGGCATGGTCATTCCAATAATTTTGCTAGTATGTATTATGTAATTCATTAGTGCAAGTAAAGTCATTGAAATCATAAATTGATTGAAATCCCAAATTATGATATTTTGATATTAATAAAAATGTCAGTGGATTTTTATAACATTGGTAATGTTTTATTCATATATGTGTTTATTCTTGAGTACTATAAATATGTCAGACAGCAATGTTGATAAATGTCCTTTGGTCTTTTAATTCTCAGTTCTGATAATAATTTAAAAGTATTAATTTGGTGTCTTATTATGTAAACTGTTTTGCTCCTAGAAGTTAAATTCAGGTTGTACTGCAATGCTGCTTCTAAGACTCGTAGTAACCAGAGGTAGCTATGGAAGGCAGACAGCATGTTCTGTTTGGTAGTCATGACACACTATCAGGCTGGAGAGAATAGTGAGGACTTGCCATCACATTGTACTGATTTAACTAAACAGACCAGCAGAATTAGTTGCCTCAAGATGAGGAACGTTTGCATGGGCCTTCTCTGTTCCTCAGAGTTCTGTTAAAAGCAGCCATAAGAATACAAGTACTCATATGTTCTGTATCTCTCGTGATCAGCTAAACACCAGTCCTTATGGGGATTTCTACAAAATATAGTAGATATTCCTGATGACCAACAATAACTAAAGAAGGTGAAGGGCACACCTGAACATGATGAGTCTTGCACATGCTCAGTCTTACCACTGTAACAGTGGTGGAAAGGTAGAGTGAATTCAAA
The DNA here is from genome assembly GCF_964211835.1 of Anser anser. Taxonomy (NCBI): domain Eukaryota; kingdom Metazoa; phylum Chordata; class Aves; order Anseriformes; family Anatidae; genus Anser; species Anser anser. The sequence goes on from NC_139725.1 coordinate 8,686,138, forward strand.
TGTATTTGCAGATGACAATCCCATAAACACAGCTGAGGGGAAAAGAGAGGAGGAGAGAGTTTTTTTGTTTGTTTGTTTGTTTTTGTTTTGTTTTTTATAAATGGACCAGTAAACATCTGACAAGGAGACACATTGAAAGGTGATAGCACTCTGTTATTCAGGAACTATGGCATGGTAACAACTGATTCTTCAACTCAGTGGTCATATCCAGTGAATGTTGGTCTACGTGCTTCTTGTCCAGGCTTAACTTTATGATCTTTTTCTTGGCTTCCTCTCTGAATACCTGGGAAAAGGCACTTAATTGCATCTACTTGTTTCCAGATCTAATGGTGTGTGTTGGTTTCATAAGATGCTGTGGGAAGTTCAGATTCTTAGCCTGTTTTTAATTCAAGGTCAAGCAGTATTAGTTATAAAGCACTGTACATTTACAATCCATGAAAGCAATGAATGCTGGATAACGAATTGTGAAGTTTGAAAAGCTCTGCTCCCTTTCCTCTCAAGGCAATGTAAATCATCAATTTGTGCCCGGCTAGGAATCATTCAATCCACTAGAATCTCTGAATCGTACAGATCTGTTGAGAAAAAAGGTTTTGAGAGCCTCTCCAAGCTTCTTTTTCTTTTTTTTTCTTGCAACCATCAGTTGTCTCATACATCTCAGTAAAATACCTAAATATTATACAATTTTCACCTTTATATGGCCTTTACATTGTTCAATGGATTGACAGATAAAATCTCTCAGAAAATGAGATAAACAAACACTGATATTCTCCTCCATGTACACAAAGACCTGGATTCCTCTATGTATCCAGTTTACAGTGTGGGGCTGTCAGGGTGATGGTTATAGTTCTTTGATTTTCTGCATAGCCCCAGGCCTCTGGTCGCTTTAACCTATGCCAGCTGGCAGTGGTTCCCTAGGGACCATTGCAACATGAGTTTTAGAACTGCCTGTACTGTATCTATCCTACTTCCCCACTTAAAGCACAGAAGGCTGCACACAGTGGATGGTAAATGACCTAGCTACAGGGCACCCTCACCAGGGAGGTAGGGTAAGACTCTTTCTCTAGGCCATGTAGGTATGATGGAGATACCAGACCAGCAAGAAGGAATATGTGATGTAAGTATTGGTATTTTTGGTCATTCCATACAGGAGTGAATAGCTCAAGCAACTGTAATGTTCACAGTCTCTCATTTTTGGATCATATCTTCCATGCACTTCTTGAACTGTCACTCCACTATGAAGTAGGCAAAAGAAGGATTTAGTGTTGATCAAAGAGCAGATAAGAGCGCCCTTGAACTTAATAAATGTATCCAAATATACTCCAGCCTCTTAGAGATAAGATAGAGGAAACCAGTCACTTCATCAGATGTTTTTAACAAAGGGACTTGGATAAGAACTGATTTTTCATAGGCATCCCAATTATTTATACTCTTAAGTCTTTTTCTTTTCACAGGATCCCATGTAATGACTCCATATAATACACTAAAATCTCTAGGTATTGTAGAACTGAACGTGAAAGAAAAATGACTATTTTGATGTCTGTGATTAGAAATGATTCTTCCACTATTTTACTGTCTGACCCAGGTGCAAGAATTTCCTAATTTTCAGTTAGTGTGACGCTTGTGGATATGTGTCTTTGCTCTATCAATAAAGACTGTATCTTCTATGTGCTGCTTCTCAATTGGGAGTCCCCTAGTATCTTTGGTTGTGGCATTTCTAGACATTTCAAATATACTTTACAATGTCAACTATCTCATTTATTTAAATAGACCTGATTTGCAAATAAGTTGAAAACCTTCCAAGTCCATTACTTTTTATATATGTTCAGCAGTTCTAAGGCTTTGTTCTCGAGATCTGCCCTCAGTCTTCCATTTCAAAAATGCACCAACAGCTTCAATTAGTTTTAAAAAAATCAAGAATACCTGAGTAATTTCATAGACAAAGTATCTCACAGTGGAATATTCCGTAATGTAGTAGGCTCAGGAATAAAAATGCGTGATGAGGCTAGATAAAGTCAAATGGAAAGTAAATGTAAATTTTTAACTGCACAGATAATTAACCTTTGAAAAAACTTATCAAAACCTTTCAAGATAAGCACATATGAAAAGATTTGCAGGATGTTGGCCTCGGTTCTATTATGTAGGTAGACTGAAGCTTGATAAAGCTTAATGAATCTTTCTTTGCTAGTTTTTCTCATAGAATGTTTGTGTAAATGGCCCAAAGTAAAGACCTCTAATTGACAATATATTTATTTATACTGCAAGTAGAGAACAGAAATTAGAAATATTCATGGTGGATAGGTCTATTGATGGCTTTTAAGTCTGATGAATTCAACCATTGTGTCTGGAAATCCCTGTCTATCAGAGATCGGATGATATTGCTCTGTGCCTGATATCTTCCTTTTCTTCACTATTGGAAACAGGTATAGGGATACAGTTAGTTTAACAAATTTCATCTGCTCAAAATCCCTTATGTGATCCTTGCCTGCCTTGCTCTTCCATGATTATTTACGTCAGTGTATACAATCCGAAATCTTTATTTCTACTTTATATCCATTTTGCTTTCATAGAATCACAGAATGCTTTGGGTTGGAAGGGACCTTAAAGATCGTCTAATTCCAACGCCCCTGCCATGGGCAGGGACACCTCCCACTAGACCACGTTGCTTAAAGCCCCATCCAACCTGGCCTTGAACACTTCCAAGGATGGGGCATCCACAGCTTCTCTGGGCAACCTGTTCCAAGGCCTCACCGCCCTCTGAGTGAAGAATTTCTTCCTAATGTCTACTCTAAACCTATCCTCTTCTAGTTTAAAACCATTACCCCTTGTCCTATCACTACACTCCCTGACAAAGAGTCCCTCCCCACCTTTCCTGTACCCCCTTTAGGTACTGGAAGGACTCTTTCACTAGGCGTATCTGAAGATGGTAATGAGAACTGTAAGTTGTAAGACAATATACATTTTTACCCACTCAATATTGTCTTCTCTTTTCTAAATATAATAGCCCCTATTCTTTATTTGTCAATTTATGGTTAAAATTGAAGGAAGAGTTAAGACAGCAGGATGTCCTATACAAAGATATAAACTGTACATGAGGTAGAAGTCCATTCACTCATTATAGCAAAACTTTAATTTTTTATGTACTTTTGAGATAAACATTTTAAAATAAAAAGTTCAAATAATCATTTAAGTTAAAAATAGAAAAAAGAACATGTTTTAAAAGTACTGAATGAATAAGAATTACTATATGTACTTGCCTGCTGGCAGTATTCTTCTGCATTTGAAGTTAACCTTGAGATTTAGAAGAAATGGAGTAGCAAATCATGGATATGTGCATTGCAATTACTGTGCTTGCCTTTTCTGCCATGTTCCAGTATACAGGGATAATATATATATATATATATTTTGAATTTGACAGAACAATACAGGTAAATTAAGTGGTCAGATTTGAGAGAAGTTGGTTAATACATTATATACGGTGCCATTATTCTCAGGCCCCAAATATACTGTATTAAAAACTTTTATCTTTAAGTTCTTTATATTAGTTGGAAAAAAATTTTGAAACTTGTTTTCAACATGATCACTTCTTTGTTTATTTATCTTCGAAGAAATATCTACATACCTTTATAAATTCTAAACTGTACAACAAGGATTTGTTTATATTTGTGAGATAACACTGCATGTCATCTTATGCAATATTCACCACCTCCAGAAATCCACCTGTAGTTTTAAGTACAAAGTTTAGTTATTTTTAAAGAATTCAACTCCTATTCAGGTCTTAAGTAAAATAACTCAAAATATAATGGAAGTATTAAACCTTATAATTATTGTAGTTTCCAATATAATAGAAGTGAAGTTTGTTACAGATTGAGTAGGAGAAAAAATGGGAACAAATTAAGATGTGTTTTTCTTTAAAGCAAATAGACTTTTTATGTATTGTAAGACAGATTTTTTTAAAACAAGTAAAAAGCATTAAAAAAAAAACCACAAATGTGCCAGCTCTGACATTTCCTGTCTGATGACAACGATGAGATCCAGCCTGTTAAGGGCTTAAAATGAATGTCTTGTCTAATTTGTGCTCTTCATTTTTCTTTCTTTCCTCCCAACTGTCTCATCTTACCCCACCTGTCACACATCACACCCCTACCTTACTTTTTCAGATTTTACAAGCTTTGCCTTTTGTTTTTCCCCATCTTAAATGTGATCCAGCCTTTTCTCTTTAACTATTCACTTCACTTTTTTGCCTCTTCTTCACTGTTTAGTTTCCTCATCTGTGTGCTTCTTTCTATTTTACTTGTTAAATGAATTCTAGAAATATTAAGGAAAAACAGAACAGTAAATTTAAACAACATTGAATGTAAATAATAAAAATATTAGGGCTTAAGAGCATACATATTTACCTTAAAAACAAAACAGTAATCATATGATGTCTTTATTATAGCTTAAACAAAACATTGATGGATCCCCTAGATGTACTTTTAATGTTATAAATGTTGTAACTGTAAATGTTATAATGTTTAGTCTTTTATTTTTACATCTTGTTAGAATTTCTGTATTCTTGTTAGAATTTTATAAATTCTCTGCACCTGAAAAACAGAATTGTAGCAAGCATTGGTAAGAGGCACACAACTTGCAAGTCACTAAGCTTTTTTCACTGTATTCATTACTAAGATCTGAGATATAAATTGATTTCTCATACATTGATTCCAGTTATAGCTTTTGTATTTTGGATACTTTTATGTTTGCTAAAATAAGTAATTCCAATGTATGTATGTCATGAGCATCTAATTAACTGTAGATAGCCTGTACTATAAATTTTCTTAATTGTATTTGTTTATTAATAACATTTGAGCCTGGACTTTTTGTCAAAATATCCTATGCCTTTGACTGTTTAAAGAATCTGTTAAAACATCAAAACCACTAAAATTTAGATGCAAATACCAGAAACAGCATAATGAATAATAATGCAGTGTTCAGTCTGAAATTTGGTTGACTTGCCTGAAGAGATAGCTAAACCATATCATTTTAATTTGTAATCTTGCTATTATTGACAACAGTTGCCAATTGAATTGAATTTAGTTTCATTTAAACTTGTTGCAATCTTATAGTTCCTTTGATATTTTTTTTATATCATACTGAAAAACATTTTTGGCATTACTTTAAGGAGGGCATTGCTGTTTTTCCTCCTGTAATAATCCTGATTTTATTTTTCTTTCTTTCATTCTTTTTTTTAAGTATCGTTCTACTTTTTTTCATTTAAAATTGCTAAATATGTTCTGTAATGCTGCCTGTCACACATTAATGTCAGTGACTCTAAGCTATGTTTAAGTTATCCACTGGCATCTAGTAATTATCCAGAACCATGAAATACAAGGCAATATCCTCTGATGTGTAAAATTTCAATTCTCTATGTAATTCTTCAGTCTTAAACACATCTAGAAAAAAATCTCAGTTTAACTTTTGGTATTCAATGTTTTGAAGGTTGTTTTTGTTTTTCGTTTTTGTCTGTGTGGGTTTTTTTTTTCCTTTTTCTGAAATCCTTTAGATCTGAAAACATTGTAGCACAAAACAGCTTGCATACATGTCCAAACTGAAATGGTATGATGGCTGAAATGGTATGATGGTGACCACACAACATATGTCACATTGTAATTGTGCTTATGAATAGCTCTGATGAAATTTCTTTCATAATTTATATTAATTCTTTTAAGGCTGTTCTCTGAGTTCTTATGAAAGTTTTAATCTACATTAGAATTAATTATAATACATTTTGCTGGTAGGGGGTTTAAACAATTGAATCTCCATTACACAGAATTTGTCTAAATCACTGTTAATTGTCATCTTGTAACATGCTGAAGAAGTAAAATAATAGTCCTGTGGATGTGTATAACATGAAGCTTTCTTCTAAATCTTTTTTCTGTCTTCCCTTTTGAGATATTGCTTCATGCTAAATGCTTACATATAGACATAGTGTATTGGTATCAGACACAAAGTATGTGAATTCTGATACCTTTTCATCAGTTGTACACCAAGAATTCTATTTTTTAAATGATATCCTGCCAGCTTTTTCACAATCCATTAATTCCTGGATCAACATCAGAAGGAATGTCAGAGCAGAGTGAAATTCTTGTAAGACACAGATGTCAGGATCAAAAGTCAGAGACATTCTCAGAACAGCAGGGAAGCATGCTTGTTAGACCTTAATCGTAACAATTAGTATCTGCCATGTGACATTCTCTATACCCTGCCTATATTTCTGTTAAGTTCCAGGCATGCTGAAAAGAGAAAGTATTTACTGAAGTTGGATGGAAAAGTACATGGTCTATTAGTCTTCTAATTTCCCTTTTTGCCTTTATTTGCAAACTTTTCAGTAGTCTATTACCTTAAATAGTAAAATATTAATATTTCCCCTTTAAAACTTGCTTCATCCTAACTTTAGATTGAAATCATTTAACATAAAAAATATGTAACTCCGCTCTGAGAAGCATCTACTATTTGAAGGTATTTCTTTAATGTACATAGTTAATGATTAATTAACCCTCAAGGAAATGGCTGCTGGTAACTAGATCTTTCCACACTGATATGTAGTATGTATTGTAGAAAAAAATGCTTTTAAGAGTTAGATGTTAATGTTATGCACAATGTATAAGTTTTGTTTTTTATTGTTTTCAACTTTTTATTTTACTTTCAGAATAATAATCTCAGAATAAAAGAAGGATATTATTCTTTGCATTAGGCAATAGGGGACACTGAAATCATTAGCCTCCTTTCTGGTACTGTATTACATTACTGTATTGACATTCTAAGATTAAGCAACCATTTCAGTAATAGACAGTTTTGCAGTCCTGTATTTGTCATTTTTCAGTGTGATATGCTATAGGCACACATTACAGGTTATTTTGCCCCTATTCTTTCTCCTCTTTCTTAGCCTGCCATTAATTACTACATTGATGCATCGAAAGCTGTCAAGCATATAAACAAAACTTTTCAGTGTGTTGTAGTGGAGAAGGGTAGGAAAGAAAAGAGAGAAGAAAAGTATCCTCAAAGGGATAAAACATGATCTCTGAAACAGTTTAAAGTGTTAACTAAACTATATATGACATTATACATGTATGTAATATATAAAAGTATTACTAATAAAGCAGGTTGGCTGTGATAGAGATGGGGAAGTTAGGTGAAAAAAATAGCCAACAGTTTTCTATGAATTTGAAAAAAAAAAAAAAAGAGAAAAAATTGGAATGTGGGAGGGAACAATGACAGAGTGGATTATGAAGTCTTACTGTTGATCTAGAGAAGTGAGAGTAGGTTTCACTCTAGTGACCAGTCGGGCTGGAAAGAGTTGGTCATTTTGGCTGGGGAATTCGAAGTGGTTGAATACAAGGGCTTGAGGAAGAATTTAATGACTAAAATAAATCAGCAGAGGTAGGAGGATGAAAATAGAGTAGGGAGATTAAGAAGTAGTCACGAAGAGGTTGTTATAGACAGGGGGCAGCGTTTTCCAGTGCCCTAAATCACATGAAAGGAGAGGAGCGTGTCTAGATTGAGACAGCACAGGCATTTCAGACAGTGGTTGCGGACAATGACTGTAAAGAGTATGGGAGTGAGGAATACCAGGAGAGAATGATTTTGTCAGTGTTAGGCAAAATATAAGTATATATAATAACATATATAATAATAACACTATGTAATAACAGAAAAAATAGATTGTTAGGCAAAATGATAACGTATGAACAGAATAAAACTAGTAACTTAAGGTTGAGAAGATTAGAGTATATAAGAGATGATGAACTGATCAGAAATTTCAACCTTAGAAATGCAGGTAGTGGTGGTAAGAGAACAAAATAATAGAAGATTATATCCCGTTAATTTTTCAATGAAAAGAAATCAGATCTGAAAAAGAATAAGGAGGTGGAGAGTGCATACAGGAGACAGATAGAAGGAAGAGTTTGACAAGGAGCTCATGGTGGAAGTAGAGCAATGAGACTGGTGACCTCTTAGTTATCCGTAATATAAAATAGCAGCTTTCAACAGAGAATCCAGCCAAGCTATAAATAGTGTGTAGTGGTGTTGACTTGTACCTTACTAGTATAAATGCAAGAACTGCACTTTGTATCAGAAATTTTATCCAAACTGCCTCCTGAGCATCTAGGTTTGGTGAGAGAAGGTAGTTTCTATCTTCTCCCTCCTGCTGTAGACTTCTGTGGTATTTTACAGGCTAATATTCCCCATCATGCCATGTGCTGTAGAATAACATACCATATGTGCTTTTTTAGCTTGTGAAATATACACAGGTGGTATGAAACAAAACATTTTTGTTTCTAAATGCACATTTAAACTTTATAGATGCAAGTGTGCTATGGAGCTGTCCTTCATAAGATGAAATGTGTACAAAAAATAATTTTTTCTTTTATTTGTCTTCATTTTATCTTCATCTCTGATATCTTATGGATTTTGGAAGGTGCATAAATAGTTATAACACTTCATTCTTATATGCCACATATTCTGTATGTTAGTATCTAAGAGAAAAATAGAAGTCTGTAGGAAAGCCATTAATGAGAAGCACTAAATGCAAAAGGTAAAAATTAATGAATTTGCTAATGGCTTTCTCTATATCCCTGCTGTTATCATTCAGTTGCTTTCATTTATCTGCAGTTTCTTCACTTCAGAAGAGTATTTACACAAACATGCCTACTTCTAGCATTGCAAGCATTTAATACTGAAAGCAGCTTCAAATAAATAATGCTCTAAGGTGATGTTATTGGAAACATTACATTTCTGTCCTCAAGAGAAAAGAAAGTCTCTTAGAAGCTGGAAATGAAAGTGTTTTAACTAACCAGATACCCCAGGTTTTCAAAGTCTATATGCATTACACTAAAATTTTGTGTTGAGGAAGAGGGTTTGATCTATCATTCTTTGCTTTTACCTGTTAAGAGGAATTCTACAGCAACTGCCTAAAAAAAATCTATTTATTTCATATTTTTATTTGAGAGAGGAAGTGTCTTCATATGTTGCATGTGTTTGTATTTTTATGGTATTTAGGAATAAATAAAATTAAATGGACAAGAAAGTAGAACAGTGTTTTGAAGAGGTGTAATTTACTTGCTCTTGATTACTATCTCACCTAAATAAAAATGAGTTAGTTTAACATATGTTGTTTAATTTTTCTCCCTCTGGGTTTTGGAGTGTTTGGTTGTAGAGAGAGGTTTGTTTTTGTTTTATTTTATTCCAGTTTTATGTCATTCAAATATTTTTAAAAACATGGAGTCATAAAACCTAGGGTTTATTTCTTATTTTGGCACTTAAAATATTTTAATATCTCCCACAAACAACTGTTAGGTTCCAAATTTAAATAATATGAGCTTGATTGTAGTTTGTTCCATAGTATCAAGAAGATCTGAACATAGACACGTAGAAATGCCTTTAATTTAGTGTTAGAGAAGCACAGAACATAAAGAGCTTCCAATGCAATCCAGAATAGCTATTTGTAAACTATTTGTATACTCAGTTTGTTGATAAATTGGGGCAAGTGTGTTCTTTACTTAACTTCAGAATTAACTTTTAAATATTTGAAGAGATTCATCCATGTAGACTTGCCTGACTTATAAACACAAGTTTTTTTATTTGTTTTCTTTTGTGTGTGTGTGTGTATGTAAGTATTTATGTGTGTATATATATATAATTTACTTTTGGCCATCTCAGGGCTAAAACCTCATTTTACACTAAAATTGTAGAGGTGCCTGAATCTAAAGAAATTAATGATGTGTAGACCAGGATCACAGTTAGGATAAGAAAGAAGTGATCCTTGGGAAACTTACTTATTAATGAGACTTTAAAAGTAATTAAAGATCAGTGTTTTGATGATTATATTAGATATTCAGATACTGCCTGTACTGTGATTATCCTCTCACAAATATTTATTTCAGCCCTACTCTTGGGGGGCCATGTACTTTCCACATGGCATTGAATGTATGAAAACTGTAAAAGTTTGTTTCATTACCTAGTATCCTAAATCCCACTTGCCCATTTGACACTTGTGTGTGATACTTGTATGTTTAGCTTCATTTATATTCGAACAATAAAATAGTGTTATTGCAATTATCCTGATTTCAATCGAAAAGAAGTCATTATTTGCAGTTCATATGGAGAGAGGAAGACTGAGAAAAAGATAGAACAGAGAAAGACTTTTGCAAGTTCACACAGAATGTTTATAATTAAATAGGCATTAAACCGTGGTCTCCTGCACTCGAGTCACAAGTTTGACTATAGGCCATTCTTCTGCTGCTGGCAGGTTTTATGAGTAATTTGGTATGCCATATCTTTTAGCTGAACATATGAACTACAGCCAAAGCATTTTTCAGGGAAATGTATAATTCATAAAGGTATTAAGAAACACTTCCCACTGGTGGCCATGAAACCACTAAGCAGACGCTTTGCCAGCATTAGCAAAGAATAAAATGACACCAGAAGAAACCAAGTCAGTGAAATGTATGAGGGCCTGAATAGCCAAACCATTGCATCTCATAATAAAGACTATTCCAATTAAATTGCAGTAAGAGGAATGCTTCATCAAGGATACTGACCCTAAGTAATTTTGAAAGCCTCTATTTTTAGAAACTCAAATTAGATTGCTGTGGGGTAAGGGTTCTAGTACAGGTTAATGAGAGGATAATCAACCCAATCTTAAACTGAGTTCTCAATGTTATTGACAAACAGTTATGTAGTTGGCTGTCATTTGAAATGTCTGCTCTTCAGTCCTGCTGAAATGTTTACCTCATTAAATGTTGCCTGAAATCCTTCCACTACTGTTACTTGTTTATATTTATTTATACATAGGGTTTGGAATTTGTTGTGCAGAGAGCTTTTACCTAACCCAGTCCAGTCTGCAGTCCAATCCAGAATGTCTTATTTTTGAGTCATGTAAAGAGTATACTGGAGATGAAGAAGTGTGTCTACAAGCAGTCTACGTTTTGTCTATGAAAAATGTTCATACACTGGGATATTCTGTTCAAAGATAAAAATTTGGCTATGATAAAAAAACAAGTTTTCAATGTCACTACATGTAAACACAGAATCTAACA